>NC_053024.1:127680574-127853517 GCF_003073215.2 Triticum urartu | reverse complement strand
ATTTGACCAAAGACATGATTCGGAGCTGATGCATATAATGATATAAGTTCGGGGTGCCGCACTTGTGAAAGTGTTCGGACTTTTCACACCATATTGTGAGTACGTAAGCCCCTGGTGCATTGGCTGTACCAGAGTGTACGGTTGCTAGGCATCATTAATGAACACATAGATATGTATACATATAATAAAAATGCGATAATAGTCGTAATGTCATGCATTGTATATTAAAGAATTGCATTAAAGCAGAGTGATACAGATAGTGTAATAAGCAAAAGAGTAGGACTATGTCCCTTCCAAGGGCGAGCTGAGGAATTATATGGAATCTGTAATCCACATGGGAATTCTGTAGTTGTCGGCCTCCTTGGTAGCTGTATCCTGTGTTCGGCAATAGAGCTGCCGGACAGTGTTTCCAGAGATTGAAGTACTGAAAGAAAAAGAAAAATTACCAAACGGGAAGCCCCTGGTGCGGTTTAGGCCGCATTTTGGGGCGTGCCGTAGTTGTGCCCCCCTCCCCACTTGTGCCCATGGTATTTTTAATGCGTAATTATGTACGCGCGGCACGAAAAACACCGTTGGGCTGGGATTGGGGGGGCGCCGTATTGCTATGCGAGCTCAGATCGCGCCAGGCGGTCTGTTTGCCGATTGCTCCGAGCGCGCTTGAAGGTGTCCGGGCTTTGAAACGCCGAACTGGTAGATTGCCTTGAGAGGCTGCTTTGCGCTTCTGCTGCAAGGGCCGCGGTGTGCTCCTCTGTTCGGAGAGAGCGCTCTGTGTTTCCGTTGACTGTAATAACTCTGCGGGGTCCTGGCTTCTTGAGCTTGAGGTATGCATAATGTGGCACCGCATTGAATCTAGCGAATGCGGTTCATCCGAGCAGCGTGGGGTAACCACTGCGGAACAGGACTATATCGAAGATTAACTCTTCGCTTCGGAAGTTATCCGGGGATCCGAAGACCACTTCCAGTGTAATTGAGCCTGTGCAGTGGGCCTCTACGCCTGGAATGACGCCTTTAAAGGTCGTATTTGTGGGTTTGATCCTTGAGGGGTCTATACCCATTTTGCGCACTGTGTCCTGATAAAGCAGGTTCAGGCTGCTGCCGCCGTCCATAAGGACTCGAGTGAGGTGAAATCCGTCGATGATTGGGTCTAAGACCAGTGCGACGAATCCGCCGTGACGGATACTAGTGGGGTGGTCCCTGCGATCAAAGGTGATCGGACAGGAGGACCAAGGTTTGAACTTTGGGGCGACTGGCTCCAGCGCATATACGTCCCTGAGCGCACGCTTCCGCTCCCTCTTGGGGATGTGGGTTGCGTATATGATGTTCACCGTCCGCACTTGCGGGGGAAACCTCTTCTATCCTCTAGTGTGCGGCTGCCGGGGTTCGTCCTCGTCATCGCTATGCAGCCCCTTGTCCTTGTTTTCGGCGATTAACTTGCCGGCCTGCTTGAACACCCAACAAGCCCTGTTGTGGTGAGTGGCTGGCTTGTCTGGGGTGCCGTGTATTTGACACGAGCGATCGACTATACGGTCCAAGCTGGACGGACCCGGCATACTTTGTTTGAATGGATTATTCCGCTGACCGGGTTTAGAGCCTTTGAATCCGGCATTGACTGACGTATCTTTAGTACTTTTGCCGTTAATGCGGCGCTTATGCTTGTTGCGACGTGACCTGCTGTTGCCGTCCTTGAATGCTAGAATGAAACATGACCCTGCATTTGCTACTTCACCTATATGTATCTCTGATAAGGATTATGATTTCTCTGTCAATCCTGAGTAATTACTTTGGTTGAATCTGATCCTTTTTGTGGCTATGAATCTGAAATTGTTGTGACACATCTTACTAAATTGAATGATATAGCCACCCTATTCACTAATGAGGAGAAAATTCGTTACTACTATATCCTCAAGTTATTTCCGTTCTCATTAAAGGGTGATGCTAAAACATGGTTTAATTCTCTTGATCCTGGTTGTGTGCATAGTCCCGGGGATGTGATTTATTACTTCTCTGCTAAATATTTCCCCGCTCATAAGAAACAAGCTTCCTTAAGGGAAATATATAATTTTGTGCAAATTGAAGAAGAGAGTCTCCCACAAGCTTGGGGAGGCTTATCCAATTACTTAATGCTTTGCCTGATCATCCTCTCAAGAAAAATTAAATACTTGATATCTTTTATAATGGACTAACGGATGCTTCTAGAGACCACCTGGATAGTTGTGATGGTTGTGTTTTAAGGGAAAGAACTGTTGATCTAGCTGAATTGCTATTGAATAATATGTTGAGTAATGAAACTGATTGGACACTTCCTGAACCAACTCCTAAGCCAACTCCGAAGAAAAGGGATATTCTATCTCTCAGTCCTGAAGATATGCAAGAGGCAAAGAAATCTATGAAAGAAAAGGGTATTAAAGCTGAAGATGTTAAGAATTTACCACCTATTGAAGAAATACATGGTCTTGCTAACCCGACACAGGTAGTAAAGGTAAATTCTCTCTATAGATTTGATGAAGGTGATATTCCTCGTAATAAGTCTGCTAGCCAATGCTTGGATGAGTTTGATAATTTTATTGTTAAACAAGAAAACTTCAATGCTTATGTTGGTAGACAATTGAAATGTAATGCTTATATGATTGAACACTTGAGTGATTATATGTCTAGAGTTATATGTGAGCTTAAACTTATTAGTAAACATGCCTCTATGGTTACCACTCAAGTAGAACAAGTGCTTAAAGCTCAAAATGATTTGCTCAATGAATTAAATAATAAGGAAAATGATAATGTTGTTAGAGTTGTGACTAGAGGGGGTAAAATGACTCAGGAACCACTATATCCCGAGGGCCACCCTAAGAGAGTTGAGCAAGATTCTCAGAGAACTAATGTTGATGCACCTAGTCCTTCCAAAAGGAAGAAAAGGAAAAATGATAGGACTTTGCATGCTTCTAGTGAACCTGTTGTTGACACACCTGAGAATCCCAATGATATTTCTATTTCTGATGCTGAAACACAATCTGGTAATGAACATGAACCTAGTGATAATTTTAATGATGATGTTCATGTTCATGCTCAACCTAGCAATAACAATAATGTAGAGATTGAACCTGTTGTTGATCTTGATAACCCACAATCAAAGAATCAACATTATGATAAGAGAGACTTTGTTGCTAGGAAGCACGGTAAAGAAAGGGAACCATGGGTTCAGAAACCCATGCCTTTTCCTCCTAAACCATCCAAGAAAAAGGATGATGAGGATTTTGAGCGCTTTGCTGAAATGATTAGACCTATCTTTTTGCGTATGTGTTTGACTAATATTCTTAAAATGAATCCTTATGCTAAGTATATGAAAGATATTGTTGCAAATAAAAGAAAGATACCGGAAGCTGAAATTTCCACCATGCTTGCTAATTATACTTTTAAAGGTGGAATACCTAAGAAACTAGGAGATCCAAGAGTACCAACTATACCATGCTCCATTAAAATAAACTATGTTAAAACTGCTTTATGTGATCTTGGAGCCGGTGTTAGTGTTATGTATATCTGGCCATGGGCCGGGCCGAGCTTGGGCCGGGCCTAAAAAAGCCCATGGCAGAAAACTGAGGCCCAGGCCCTCCCAGGCCCTACCATCAGGCCTAATTTTCAAGCCCAAGCCCAGCCCATCTGGTAAAAAGCCCTGAAAAGCCCTTAGGGCTTAGGGCCGTGGGCTGGGCCTCTTCCTTAAAATGTCAATATGCTAAGCCCAAGCCCGCCCAGGCCCTGCTGGTGGGCTCAAAACTCAGGCCCATGCCCGGCCCATGGTCAAGTCCATCGGGCCTAGGCCCTGGATTTTAGGGCAGGGCCTGGGTGGGCCGACAGGGGCGGGCCTGAGATGGCCAGGACTAGTGTTATGCCTCTCTCTATATATCGTAGACTTGATTTGAATAAGTTGACACCTACTGAAATATCTTTGCAAATGGCTGATAAATCAACTTCTATACCTGTCGGTATTTGTGAGGATGTGCTTGTTGTGGTTGCAAACGTTACTATTTTAACGGACTTTCTTATTCTTAGTAGACCCTTTTTGAATATTGCAAGGGCTGTTATTGATTGCAACAAAGGCAATGTCACTTTTCATGTTAATGGTAATTAGCATACAGTACACTTTCCGAGGAAACAACCTCAAGTCCACAGTATTAATTCTATTGGAAAAACTTCAACGATTATTATTTGAGGTTTTGAATTTCATCTTCCTACTGTCAAGAAGAATTATGATATTCTTATTGTTGGGGACATGCATGTCTTCGTTGAGGTAACCTAATGTTATTCGAAAATTCTCCGGTTTCATGCGATTCGGAAAGAGTTTGTTAACAAGACTTGATCCACCTTGTTAGTGGATTCCTTTTGATGAGCATGAAATGGATGAAGTTAGAAAGCATAACTCTCTGTACCCTCCTTTTACTTTCTGTTATTTAGATTAAATGAAGCAAAAATTATCCTTGCAATAAAAAATACCCCGAAAATAAAAGTTCTCCAAATGTCCTGAAAATTTTATATGATTTTTTCTAGACTATTTAAGAATTATTGGCACTGAGAACACACCAGGGGGCCTCAGCACCTAGCCACAAGGGTCCAGGGCACGCCCACTCCCCTGGGGCGCGCCCCCTTCCTTGTGGACCCCACATAGGCCCCTCCACTTATTCTTGCAACCACACACTCCGTCTTCCTCCAGAAAAAATCATCCACCAGCTCAAACCCGAGTTCTAGCTCATCTTGCTGTCATTTTCGATCTCCTTGCTCAAAGCTCCATCACAAAACTGCTTTGAGGAATTGTTCTTCGGTATGTGACTCATCCAATGGTCCAATTAGTTTTTGTTCTAGTGCTTTATTTATTGCAATTTTTTGCTGCTTAGGTGATCCTGTTCTTGAGCTTGCATGTCAAATTTATGTGGTCAAAAGTAGTTTTAATGCATGATATGGCCTCTAGGCACTTGTTGGAGTAGTTGCTATAAATCTTGTTGAGTTTGATTCACTTTTATTTTGAGTCACTAAATATTGCAGAAATTTTTCAGAGAAAGAAAATGATGAAGAGGTTGTTGAGGGGCTCTTCGAGCCGAAGCTCGAAGGATAAGCAAAGTGAAGAGAATAAGAAGCCCAAATATAATCTCCCTCGCACTGCGGAGGTTCGGCCGTGCGAATGGCCTTGTGATGAGTTCTTGAGAGGAGTCGGGATTTATGAAGACTTCTATTATCTGGCTGAGAATGCAAGCCTCATCGACTTCCTCCGCGACCAGCGCGAACAGTATCTCCTCCTCACTAATATTTTTGTGCAAAATTTTCACTTTCATGCTAAGAAATCACCAGCTTCGGTGGAATTTCACTTATATGATGAGGCTAAGGAGATGTCACTATATGATTTTTGCCAGATCTGTAAGATACCCTTTGCAGGCAGCACAAAGGAACCACATCGTAATGATGTGGAGGGATTTATTGATATGATTGTTGTAGGGGAAACGAGGAAAGTTTCCGATGCAAGAATTACTAGCATACATTTTCCTGTTCTACGTTACTTTGCAATATTTGCTAGTAGATGCTTAATTGGTCGCGGGAACAGTGTATATCTCAGTGCTCCTGATATTGTTGTTTTGCGCCATGCTTTGTTTTGTGATACAACTTTTAGTCTAGGCGCTATTGTCGCTAAACGATTAAATCTGAATCGTACAACGGGCCCCATCTTTGGAGGCATCTTTGCTTCGCGCCTTGTTGCACACTTTAGGATACCTATTAGGCATTATGAGAAAGAGGAAAAGTTGTTTCCTCCTATTTTTCTAGATTATAAGAGTATGGTAGCACATGATTTTATTGTTGAGGATAAAAAGAAGATGCTTAAGTATAGATTGATATTTGATAATAACTACTATGAGATTATTACCTTGCCTGCTCCCTCCTTGTTTAACATATTTTTAGGCACGTACCTCGTGTTGCCAAAGGCCGTTCATGCATACTGGAGCCTGACATCAGCTCCAGAGCCTGAGCCGGAGCCGCCCCTTGACCCTTATCGACAATCTGTTTATCAGTGGGATCCGGATGAGATTGCCAACTAGTGGCACCCAGAAGACACTCCTCCGTACACCAGAGAGGGCAGCATTGAGCCGTGGCCATAGACCAACTTAGGCCAAAATCCTAAGCTTGGGGGAGTACGTATTTCTCACCGGCATTACATTCATGTTCACACACTCATTCTAGTTGTCGGTGCACATACTTTTTCATTGTACTATCCATGATAGTTTATTTTCTTTTGCAGCATTCTTCTTGTGTATTTGAAAAACCTTAAGAAAAACCAAAAAAATTAGTTGTAGCTTTCAGCTAGTTTACTTTCCATGCCTGTAGTAGTAGTAATTAAAGGAAAACCCAAAAAGATTTATCGTTCTTCTTTTTCTTGTTGGGAGCTTTCCCGTGTAAATAGTTTTATTTCTTTTCTTTTCTTTGGCGGTTGAGAGGAGAAGACCATGATGAAAATGTTGAGTGGCTCTCGTATGCATTATTGTTGATCTAACAGAGAGCCCATATTACCTTGTCTTCTCCTGTGTATTAAATGCTTGCAGATTCCAGCTTAGTCCAATGCACGTGAACTTTTATTATTGTCCACATTGTTTGGTCGTGCAAGTGAAACGCAATAATGATGATATATGATGAGCTGATTGAGATGAGAAAAGCTGGTACAAACTCGACCTATCTTGTTATTGTAAATATGATTAGTTCATCGTTCCTGATTTGGCCTATTATGAATGAAACATGTTTGCAATGACAATTAGAGACTATAGTTGCTCATGCCATGCTTAATTAGCTAGGAGTTTATAATGGTTTACCTTGCGTGCCAACATGCTATTAAAATGGTTGTGATGTGCTATTATAGGGTGGTATCCTCCTTTGAATGATTCGAGTGGCTTGACTTGGCACATGTTCACACATGTAGTTGAAATAAAATCAACATAGCCTCCACAATATTTATGTTCATGGTGAATTATATCCTACTCATGCTTGCACTCAGTGTTGATTAATTTTAATGCATGTTCATGACTGTTGTCGCTCTCTAGCTGGTCGCTTCCCAGTCTCTTTCTAGCCTTCACTTGTACCAAGCGGGAATACTGCTCGTGCATCCACTTCCATAAAACCCAAAAGTTATTCCATATGAGTCCACCATACCTTCCTATATGTGGTATCTACCTTCCGTTCCAAGTAAATTTGTACGTGCCAAACTCTAAACCTTCAAATGAAATTCTGTTTTGTATGCTCGAATAGCTCATGTATAACCTACGGTTGTCTATATCTTCCATTCTAGGTGGGTTATTCTCAAGAGGAGTGGACTCCGCTCCTCATTCACGAGAAAATGGCTGTTAACCGGGATGCCCAGTCCCATGCTTAAATTAAAATAATTGCAAACAAAACTCCCCCAGGATTGTTGTTAGTTGGAGGCACCCGTTGTTTCGGACAAGCCATGGATTGATTTTTGTTGGTGGTAAGGGAGTATAAATTTACCATTCGGGAACCGCCTATAATGTGTGTAGCATGGAAGATATTGAGATCTCTCCATTGTTATGTTGACAATGAAAGTATACCACTCAAAATATTATTCATCTCTATTTCAAAATAGAGATCTGGGACCTCTACAAATCCATGCTTCCCTCTGTGAAGGGCCTATCTATTTACTTTTATGTTGAGTAATCATCCTCTTATTAAAAAGCACCAGTTGGAGAGCGCCGCTGTCATTTGCATGTATTACTATTAGTTTACATTGAGTATGACCGTGACTGGATCTCTTTTACCATGAATTACAATATTTAGTCAGTCCTTGGTCTTCAAAGGTGCTCTGCATTTATGTTTTGCGGTCTCAGAAAGGGCTAGCAAGATACCATCTTGTTATATCATATTATGATTGTTTTGAGAAAGTGGTGTCATCCAAGATTTACTATTATTGCTCGCTAGTTGATTATGCCATTGATATGAGTGAACATGAGACCTAAATGTTATTGTGAGTATGGTTAGTTCATAATCTTTGCTGAAAACTTGAATGTTGGCTTCACATATTTACAACAACAAGATCAAACATAGTTTGTAAAAGTTTTTATTTATCATTTTCAGTTTTTCAACTGAATTGCTTGAGGACAAGCAAGGGCTTAAGCTTGGGGGAGTTGATACGTCTCCATCGTTACTACTTTTCCAAACACATTTGACCTTGTTTTGGACTCTAACTTGCATGATTTGAATGGAACTAACACGGACTCACGATGTTTTCAGCAGAATTGCCATGGTGTTATTTTTGTGCAGAAATAAAAGTTCTCGAAATGACCTGAAACTTCAGGGCGAATATTTTTGGAATATATAAAAAATACTGGTGAAAGAATCAACACCAGGGGGCCCACACCCTATCCACGAGGGTGGGGGCATGCCCCCTATCTCGTGGGCCCCCTGAGGCTCCACCGACCTCAACTCCAACTCTATATATTCACGATCGGGGAGAAAAAATCAGAGAGAAGTATTCATCACGTTTTACGATACGGAGCCGCCGCCAAGCCCTAATCTCTCTCGGGAAGCTGATCTGGAGTCCGTTCGGGGCTTCGGAGAGGGGAATCCGTCGCCATCGTCATCATCAACCTTCCTCCATCACCAATTTCATGATGCTCACCACCGTGCATGAGTAATTCCATCGTAGGCTTGTTGTACGGTGATGGGTTGGTTGAGATTTATCATGTAATTGAGTTAGTTCTGTTAGGGTTTGGTCCCTACTATCCATTATGTTCTGAGATTGATGTTGCTATGACTTTGCTATGCTTAATGCTTGTCACTAGCGCCCGACTGCCATGATTTCAGAACTGAACCTATTATGTTTCCATGAATATATGTGAGTTCTTGCTCCTATTTTGCAAGTCAATAGTTACCTACTATGTGTTATGATCCGTTAACCCCGAAGTGACAATAATCGGGACAATTACCGGTGATGACTATAGTTTGAGGAGTTCATGTATTCACTAAGTGCTAATGATTTGTTCTGGTACTCTATTAAAAGGAGGCCTTAATATCCCTTAGTTTCCGATAGGACCCCGCTGCCACGGGAGTGTAGGACAAAAGATGTCATGCCAGTTCTTTTCCATAAGCACGTATGACTATATTCCGAATACATGCCTACATTACATTTACGAACTCGAGCTAGTTCTGTGTCACCCTATGTTATAACTGTTGTATGAGGAATCGCATCCGACACAATTATCCATCACTGATCCATTGCCTACGAGCTTTTCACATATTGATCTTTGCTTAGTTACTTTACCGTTGCCAGTGTTACAATCACTACAAAACCAATATTATTACATTTGCCACCATTACCGCTACTTACATATTACTTTGCTACTAAATATTTTGCTGCAGATATTAAGTCTTTCAGGTGTGGTTGAATTGATAACTCAACTGTTAATACTTGAGAATATTCTTTGGCTCCCCTTGTGTTGAATCAATAAATTTGGGTTGGATACTCTACCCTCAAAAACTATTGCGATCCCCTATACTTGTGGGTTATCATTGGACTATGTCCATACGGCTAAGAATCTGGCAGATCCCTTTATGAAAGGGCTATCACGTGTTGTGATAGATAATGCATCGAGGGAGATGGGTATGAGACCCACATGAGTTGCCATGGTGGTAACCCAACCTATGTGATCGGAGATCCCGTGAATTAGGACCTGGGAAAACAAGCCAGTGGTGAACTGAGGAGAGTAACTATACTAACCCACTCCGTTGAAGATGCAATACTCTCAATACTGTATGGTAGGATGACTTTGTCTTAATGTGTTCCAAAGCTTATGTAAGCAGGATGCTATCCTACAGAGCGATCTTTGGAGGAACACACCTATGTGAGCCCGACTGCTAGTCACAGTCTATGAGATTGGGGTGATCTCTAGTAAGCTCATGAATAGGCCAGGAGTGTGACTTATATGCTCCACCCGAGGGGTCAGCCTTCGGCAGCCCAGTACTAGTAAGACATGTGGTGAAGCTTCTTTGCGCCAAACTTACAATTCAAGGCATAGTCCATTGTTCAGTTGTGATGGAGTGTAGCTACATGCTCTAGGTGAAGCTCAACCTTAACAGGTCTTCACTAAAACACCGGTATATCGAAATAACAAATGGAACAGAGGACACAATGGGCCCTCGAGATCTGGTGGGGGATTGCTGAATTTGGGATGGGCTTTAGGCCCATATAGCCATTTCTGGAATATCTCTAAGGGCCCATGTGGGTATATGGCACTAGGTGTAATGGGAAGTTTAGTCTCACCCCGCTAGTGGAGGAATTGGACCTCTTTATAAGGGTTTCTCTTCTACATGCAATTGGAGCTTGAGAATGGAAGAGGCCCTCGCGCGCTCCTCCTCCGCCACCCGCCTCGCCACGCCACGCCACTCCATGCCTTGTCACAACACGCCACGGGTTCTGGGATTGAGCTGAGCCGAGCTCACACCTACACGCTTATTTTTTCTAGTCACTAACGGAGAGTTTCCGACAGCTGGGCCACGATATGAGACTACGGATCGTGGGCTTTCACGGACTCGGACATGGGTCGACCCCACGTCTCTCCACGCGGTTGCGCCTATATAAGTGTGTGGTGTCTCCCAACCCTAGCCGCCATGAATAGATCACATCTGCTCACGCGCGCGCCCGTCATCATTCCTTTGTTGCCGCTGCCGCCGGTGACTCCATCCCGCCTGCTGCATACACGGTTGACGGGAGAGCACGTATCTGAAACCCCGCCCGTCTGGTTCCTATACGGGAGAGGGGCGAATAGGTTTTTGGGCAGCGACTACGCGACTGCTCACATCTGATCCACTACTTCCTCTACGTCCGTGTCGTCTTCATCATCACCATGTCCACCGACGTCGAACATGCCGCCGCCGAGAAGCTCGAGGCAGACAAGAAGGCCGCTGAGGATGCTGTTGCTGCCACCACTGTTGCGGCCTCTGCATGGCCTACTGGAGGATATAACTCATTTATCCCGCTCCTATTATTTTCTGTTTTAGCCATGCCAGCGTTATACGTAGATCTTTCTGCAATTAGCGTAGTATGTGCTTGCTTGACTGAATATCAGTATGAGTTTATTTGTGTCAATGCCATGCTAGTAATTTACTCATGGATTAAGTTAATCAAAAATATTCCTATTTACTCAACAATCCAAAAACCTTTTATGTGTAGGAATTTTTCGGCGAGTGGCTTTGCCGCCGCACTGAAACCGAATAAGTTTATCGGTACATATTTTAAGCGTGGGCAGACAAAGACCAACTTATGGCTCATGGCTATGAACGTGTTCTGGGTCACCGGTGTTCCTTCAGGAACGATTGCTCCTGCACAGGAGAAGGCATTCAAGGAAGCTACCGTCGTGTTCCTAGGAGCAGTTCTTAGCGTGATCGGAGATAAGTTGGTCGACGCATATTTACATGTGCATGTTTCCAAGGACTTGTGGGAGGCGCTCGAATCTAAGTTCGGGGCCACCGACGCTGGGAGTGAAATGTATGTTATAGAGCAGTTCCAGGATTACAAGATGGTTGAAAACCGTCCTGTACTGGAGCAGGCTCATGAGATAATATGCATCGTTAAGGAGCTTGAACTTCTTAAGTGCGAGTTACCGACCATGTTTTTCACGGGCTACATAATCGCTAAGCTTCCTAATTCTTGGAGGAACTTTGCCACCACTCTGAAACATCAGAGGCATGAATTCTCTGTGGAGGATGTCATTGGCCATCTGAGTGTTGAGCAGAATTCGAGGGCAAAGGACTCACATGGAAAAGGGGTGGAAGGAACCTCTATCGCCAACATGATGAACCAGAGGAACCATAACTCCCACAAGCCCAAGGGAAAGAACGGTGTCCAACACAATACCGACTTTAAGAAGAACGGTAAGAAGACCTTTAAGAAGAACAAGAAGGGTGAGGGTTGCTTTACTTGTGGTTCGGTTGAATACTGGGCCAACAGGTGGCCAAACAAGTACAAGAACCCAGGACATATTCTAAGTTGGTCAACATGATTGTGGGCAACAATGAAAATGGTGCATCTGGGTACGGTATTTTATTTACTGTTTTTTCAGTGTTTCAGCCCACCGATTGGTGGGCAGACACGGGTGCAGGTGTGCATGTGTGTGCTGACATTTCATTGTTTTCTTCTTACCAGGTCACAAGCCACAGGTCCGTATTTATGGGGAATGGCGTGAGTGCTTCTGTTTATGGTGTTGGCACGGTCAATCGGAAGTTTACTTCGGGAAGGATCGTGCAGCTGAAGAACGTGCAGCATGTCCCCGCCATCAAGAAGAACCTCGTTAGTGGCTCCCTTCAATGTAGAGAAGGGTTTAAGTTGGTTTTCGAGTCTAATAAATTATTTATTACTAAATATGGACTCTTTGTTGGAAAAGGTTATGAGAGCGGAGGAATGTTCCACCTTTCCCTAGCAGATTTTTGTAATAAAGTCGTGAACCATATTCATTCGAATGTTAATGAATCTGAAGTTTGGCATTCAAGTCTTTGTCACATTAGTTTCGGTGTTATGGTGCAGCTAGCTAAGTTGGATTTAATCCCGAGTTCCACTTTAGTCAAAGGTTCTAAGTGCCTTTCATGTGTGCAAGCTAAGCAACCTCGCAAGCCTCACAAGGCCGCGGAGGAGAGACACTTGGCACCATTAGAACTCATACATTCTAATCTTTATGACATGAATGGTGTGTTGACTAAAGGTGGAAAGAAATACTTCATGACATTGATACATGATTCCACTAGATATTGATGTTTGTATCTGTTAAATACTAAATATGAGGCTCTACACTACTTTAAAATCTATAAGTCAGAAGTTGAGAATCAACTTGAAAAGAAAATTTAACAAGTCTAGTCAGATCGTGTTGGAGAGTACTTCTCGAGTGATTTGATTCCTTTTGTGTGGAACACGACATTATTCATGAGAGGATGCCTCCCTATTCACCCTAGTCAATCGGGGTTGCCAAGGGGAAAAATCTTACTCTAACTGATTTGGTTAACGCCATGATAGATACATCGGGTTTATCCAAGGCATGGTGGGGAGGCTATATTGACGGCATGTCATGTCCTGAATAAAGTTCCGACAAAGGGTAATGAGATCACTCCCTATGAGAAATGGGAGAAGAGAAGGACAACACTCTCGTACTTGCGTACCTGGGGCTGTTTGGCGAAAGTTAATGTGTCGATCCCCAAAAAGCGTAAGCTTGGACACAAGACTGTGGACTGCGTTAATATGGGCTATGCTAAGAACTGCGTTAGCTATAGATTTCTAGTAGTGAAATCTGAGGAACCTAACCAGAAGGTCGGTACAATTATGGAGTCTAAGGATGCTACATTCTTTGAGGATATTTTTCCTATGAGAGATATGCAAAGCACTTCTAGACAGGAATCTGAGGAGACTCCTGAGCCTGCCATTCCTATGGAATATTATGAATGAACACATGATGAAAATCCTGAGGAGGATGACTAGGAAACCCTTGGTAGGGGCAAGAGACAAAGGACTGCAAAGACCTTTGGTGATGATTTCTCCGTGTACCTCGTGGATGATACTCCCACTTCTATTTCATAAGCGTATGCCTCTCTAGAAGCTGACTACTCGTAGGATGCGGTTCGTAGCGAGATGGATTCCATCATGGCTAACAAGACACGAGAGATCACTGACCGTCCATATGGTTGCAAACCTTTGGGATGTAAGTGGATTTTTAAGAAGAAGCTTAGGCCCGATGGTACGATTGAAAAGTACAAGGCTAGGCTTGTGGCCAAGGGCTATGACCAGAAAAAAAGAGGAAGATTTCTTTGATACATATTCACCTATGACTAGACTGACCACCATTCGAGTATTACTCTCGTTGGCGGCCTCTCATGGTCTTCTCGTCCACCAGATGGATGTTAAGACAGAGTTTCTGACTGGAGAGCTAAACGAGGAAATCTACATGCAACAGCCAGATGGCTTTGTGATAGATGGTCAGGAAAGAAAGGTGTGTAGGTTGCTAAAAATTTTATATGGCCTGAAGCAAGCACCTAAGCAATGGCATGATAAGTTCAATACAACTCTGACATCTATTGGTTTCGTTCTTAATGAGGCTGACAAATGTGTATACTATCGCCATGGTGGGGGCGAAGGAGTTATAATGTGCTTGTATGTTGATGAGATACTGATATTCCGAACAAACCTCAAAGTCGTTGAGGAGGTCAAATCGTTTCTATCTCAGAACTTTGAGATGAAAGACCTTGGTGTGGCTGATGTTATCTTGAACATCAAGCTACTGAGAGATAATGACGGTGGGATCACACTTCTGCAATCCCACTATGTTGATAAGGTGTTGGGTCGTTTTGGATATTCGGACTACACACCATCTCAAACACCATATGATCATAGCATGTTGATTCGAAAGTCCAAATGCATGGCTAAAGATCAATTTAGATACTCTCAAATCATTGGTTCACTGATGTACCTAGCGAGTGAAACGAGGCCTGACATCGCGTTTGCTATGAGCAAACTGAGCCGGTTTGTTTCCAAACCGGGTGATGTACATCGGCATGCTGTTGAAAGAGTTATGCGCTATCTGAAAGGTACTATGAACTATGGACTTCACTATACCGGAGGCCCATCGGTACTTGAAGGGTATAGTGATGTGAAATGAATCTCCGATGATGATGAGATCAAGGCCACTATTGGGTATATGTTTACTCTTGGCGGTGGCGCTGTTTCCTGGAAGTCTTGCAAGCAAACGATCTTAACGAGATCGACAATGGAAACAGAATTAATAGCATTAGACACATCTGGTGTTGAAGCAGGATGGCTTCGAGATCTTTTGATGGACTTGCCATTGGTTGATAAACCGGTTTCGGCTATCCTTATGAACTGTGACAATCGGACTGTCATCACCAAGGTGAAGAGTTCAAAGGATAACATGAAGTCCAACAAACACATAAGAATGAGATTAAAAGCTATCAGAAAATTAAGAAACTCTAGAGTGATAGCGTTGGATGATACGTCTCCATCGTATATACTTTTCCAAACACTTTTGACCTTGTTTTGGACTCTAACTTGCATGATTTGAATGGAACTAACCCGGACTGATGCTGTTTTCGGCAGAATTGCCATGGTGTTATTTTTGTGCAAAAATAAAAGTTCTCTAAATGACCTAAAACTTCACGAAGATTATTTTTCGAATATATAAAAAATACTGGCAAAATAATCAATACCAGGGGGCCCACACCCTGTCCACGAGGGTGGGTGTCGGTGTCAAAACCGGCGGATCTCGGGTAGGGGGTCCCGAACTGTGCGTCTAGGCCGGATGGTAACAGGAGGCAAGGGACACGAAGTTTTACCCAGGTTCGGGCCCTCTTGATGGAGGTAAAACCCTACGTCCTGCTTGATTAATATTGAAGATATGGGTGTTACAAGAGTAGATCTACCACGAGATCAGAGATGCTAAACCCTAGAAGCTAGCCTACGGTATGATTGTATGTTATAATTGTTGTCCTACGGACTAAAACACTCCGGTTTATATAGACACCGGAGAGGGTTAGGGTTACACAAGGTCGGTTACAAAGGAGGAGATATCCACTACTAGGAAAAGGGCTATAGATGGAATTGACACTAATGGGGCACCATACATGTGGTGTGCCATTACTATATACTAATGGCGCACCATGTGTTGGTGCGTCATTAGTGTGCAAATACTAATGGCGCACCACGACCATGGTGCGCCATTAGTAAAAAAATTCAAAACTACTAATGGCGCACCGTGGGAGTGGTGCGCCATTACTAGTTGAACTAGTAATGGCGCACCACATCCACAGTGCACCATTAGTAAAAAAAATTAAATTTTTTTCAAAACTACTAATGGCGCACCGTGGGAGTGGTGCGCCATTACTGCGCCATTAGTAACTTTGCCCAAACATTCGCCCGAATGCACACACCCCCCCATGGACCGCCTTTTCAGTTTCAAAAAAAAATAAAATGATAGAAATGTCAAAAAAATAAAACAAAATAAGATTCCCATGTGATATGTGGTCTAGTTGTTAGCAAAATTTACAAACATGAATTTTCGACTTTATGCAAAATCTCTCGAGAATTTGTAAAAATGGGCATAACTTTTGCGTACGAACTCGGATGAAAAAGTTTTTTATATGAAAAATCATCTACTCGAAAAGTTACACCCCGTTTAACACTTCCAAAATCCTCAAAAACCTAACAGAAAAAAAGATACGGGGCTTTTAAGATCTGGAGAGGCAAAAAAATTCAAAAAAAATCAAACTTACTAATGGCGCACCTACCCATGGTGCGCCATTAGTATCTTCTCGCCTTCAAAATTCAAAATAAGTCAACAAAATAAAAAAAAAGTTACTAATGGCGCACCTGCCCATGGTGCGCCATTAGTATCTTCCTGCCTTCAAAATTCAAAATAAGTCAAAAAAATAAAAAAAATGTTATTAATGGCGCACCTGCCCATGGTGCGCCATTAGTATCTTCGCGCCTTCAAAATTCAAAATAAATCAAAAAAATAAAAAAAGTTAGTAATGGCGCACCTGCCCACGGTGTGTCATTACTATGTCGTATATATGGCTGGGCGCACCTCCTCCACTCCACCTCTCCTCCACTCCATCTCCTCTCCTCTCCTCCACTCCATCTCCTCGTCTCCTCCACTCCGGTGACCTCCTCCTCCTCTCCGGCGACCTCCTTCTCCTCTCCGGCGACCTCCTCCTCTCTGGGAACCTCCTCCTCCCTCCTCTCCTCCCCTCCCCTCCCCTCACGGTTTCTCCTCCCTCCTCTCCGGTGAGCTCCTCCTCCCTCCTCTCCTCCCATTCCCTCATGGTTTCTCCTTCCTCCTCTCCGATGCTTCGGTGAACTCCTCTCCGGCGACCTCCTCCTCCTCTCCGGCGATGTAGGTGAGCGGCTCTCCAGTGACCTCCTCCTCCTCCTCTCCGGCAAAAGATCACGGCAAAAGAACGTACAAGATCCAAAAACAGGAACAAAATTTGAAATAATATCGTGCCAAAACATGAGCAAAAAACTAGCAAAATGGGCAAAAAAATCACGATCCAGATCCAAATTCAAAATTCAAAAATAGCAATGGCACACGGTGGGGGTTAGACGGTGCGCCACTACTATTTTCCCGCCTTCAAAATTCAAAAATACTAATGGGGCACCGTGGCCTATACTAATGGCGCACTAGTGGCCTAAACTAATGGCACACCATGGCCTATACTAATGGCGCACCACTGGTGCGCCATTAGTAAAAATTACTAGTGGCGTGCTAGTAATGGCGCACCAGTGATGCGCCATTAGTAGGCAAAACTGGTGCGCCATTAGTAGGCCTTTTCCTAGTAGTGATCCATATACGTATTGCCTAGCTTGACTTCCACGCCAAGTAGAGTCCCATCCGGACACGAGATGAAGTCTTCAATCTTGTATCTTCATAGTCTAACAGTCCGGCCAATGGAGATAGTCCGGCTGTCCGGCGACCCCCTAATCCAGGACCCCCTCAGTAGCCCCTGAACCAGGCTGCAATGATGATGAGTCCGGCCCGCAGTTGTCTTCGGCATTGCAAGGCGGGTTCCTTCTCCGAATACATCACAGAAGAATTTGAATATGAGGATAGTGTCCGACCCTGCAAAATAAGTTCCACATTTCACCATAATGAATAATGCTTTCGCAGATCTAATCCGCTAGCTTGTTTTGGCAACATGACGTTACGTCATGGCCCGATGATTATTCGAACAGTTTCTTTTAACCAGCCCCGCACATAACGCGAGGCAGTTTTTCGACACGTCTTGTCAAAGCAGAGATCGTGTCCCCCTATTACGGGATTCTCATCAATACGGGCGTGGGTAACCCAACCGCGCCATCAATTGCGGCGCTTGGGGGATAAGCGAGTTTTACTAGGCAAGTGGGGACGTTTAATTTTGTCCGCTCATATAAAGGGATAAGGATTCACCTTTCTATCCACGCCTTCTTCCTCCTCTGCTCATCCGCTCCCGCATACTCGAGCTCTACCGCCCAAGTCCTCATTTCCATCTCAACCTTCTCCAACCATGTCCGGAGCGGGAGGCAAGTGGATGGTCTCCTCCTTCACGGAGGGAGACATCAAGAAACTGAGGAGAGCCGGATACCTGCCCGACGACATCGCGCACCGGCTCCCAAAATGAGGGACAGCTCATCCCCACCCCCGAGCCCCATGAGAGGGTGGTATTCCTCACCCATTTCCTCCGCGGACTGGGATTCCCTCTCCATCCCTTCGTCCGGGGTCTCATGTTTTATTACGGCCTGGATTTCCACGATCTGGCCCCGAACTTCATCCTCAACATCTCGGCGTTTATCGTCGTGTGTGAGGCCTTTCTCCACGTCAAGCCCCAGTTCGGCCTATGGCTGAAGACCTTCAACGTCAAGCCGAAGGTCGTGAACGGCCGCCAGGTGGAGTGCGGAGGCGCCATGGTGGGCAAGATGCCCAACATCACATGGCTCTAGGGCACATTCGTGGACACCATAAAGGGGTGGCAATCGGGGTGGTTCTATATCACCGAGTCGCGCGACCCCGCTTGGGTAGCGGCCCCCGAGTTCCGAAGATGCCTGGAGGGTGCTGTTCAAGGGCGCCGCGGTCCCTCCTCCCATTACTGAGGATCGCAGATTTAGCGCGAAGCGCCAAGCCGGTGCGGTAAGCTGTTTTATCTTTTATAGGATACTTGTTTTCTATACAGATTGACTCTATGCGGGATCTAAATCCCCGTGTCATTAACAGGACTGGCAGAAAATGGCCGGACAGATCGACTGTCTGGCTCCCTTGCCTGAAGGCCCCGCAGAAGCTCTTCTGATGAAGATGCTGACTCCGACCCCTTATAAGGTGTCGGAGAAGACCAAGAAGGCCAAGGGAGCTCGAAAGAGTTCCCGACGCCAGGCATCGTCGGACTCACCGTCTGATGATTCTGCGGCGCACTCTTCCCCTGAAGACGAGGAAGAGGAAGAAGAGGCTCCCCCACCGACTGGGGGAGACAATAAAAGGAAGGCCGCCCCAACTGGGGAGGCAGGAGGGTCCAAGAAGGGAAGGACGCTCCTTCCGGACAGCTCCACCGCCGCTGATGAAAGTGAAGACGAGTGGTTACCCAGGGGCAAGCCCCAGGGGAGATCGTAAGTATTCGGATACCAAAGTAACCCATAGGATTCCTTTGTCGCATTGCTTTCCCTAACGCCGAACCCCATTGCGCAGGCCGCCCCGAGCCAATATCGAGGTATCTTCGGACGACTCTCTAGGCGCGTCGGACATGAATAGCGATCCAGTCCCGACCGCCACCTCCCCTCATCCAGCCGACGACACCGAGGTACTGTCTCAAGAGGCACCGGATCATGGGGGGACAGTCCCAGAGGCACCTCAAGGCGACCTTCCGGACTCCGGGAGCCGAGGGGATGGGGTCCCCGAGAGCTCCGAGTTCGGCCCTTAGCCGAACACCGCGTCGGACCCTCCAACGGCTCCAAGCTCGGGTAGGCGGCCCCTTCTGAGGGGGGTGAGACGCCTGTGCCGGTGACCTCTGTCCATCCAGAGGCGCCAGACACTATGTTGGAAGCGCTTCGCAGCGCTTCCATCGAGGAGGAGCACCGCACTATCATGAGTGCGGTGATCCAGAAGGTTCAGTCCGCCAAGAGCGGATTGACTGAAGCCTGTACTAGCCTTCTAACAGGCTTCGAGGTAAGTGTTTTAAAATGTAGTAGAAATATTACCACATAGACAGTAGCCCCTGATGCTTTGTTCGGCGTCTAATATAAGTATGTCAATATGCATATGCAGGCTTCGCTGCTGGCGTCCGCCGCACTAACGACGGAGGTCGCCGTACTGAAGGAGGCCCTCAAGGGGTCCTAGAAAGAGCTCGGCCTTGCTAAGAGGCAGCTCGAGGAGAACAAGGGTAAGTAATACCCCATCTATAGATGAGAAAAAGGACGCGATTGCTAAATGACAGGATCATTGTATGTTTGCCAGGGGCCATGACCGAGGTGGTGACCCTGAAGCAAGCGCTGTCCCAGGCCGAAGAGAAGGCGACCCAGGAGCGCACCGAGCGAGAGAGGCACGAGGCTCGGGTGGGCGAGGTGCAGCAAGAGCTCCAGGCTCTCGTGACGAAGCATGAGGCGTTGGAGCTTGACTTGAAGACGCGAGAGTCTGAGCTTGCCGCGGCCCGTGAGAGCGCGAAGAGTGCCAAGGCCGAGGCCCAGAAGGCCCTTCAGGAGATCGACGCGATGAAGAAGATAGCGGCGGGCAAGGCTTTCTATATGCAAAGCGAGCATGTAAAGGTGAATTACCGATTACTTACCCGAATCCGGAGCTCTTCAGGAGCATTCGCAGATTTGCCCCGCAGTGTGTCCGATGCCGCACAATTCTACTGGGCCGGGGACGAGAGCTCGACGGAGAAGCTGTTCTAGTCTCAGTATGCTGAGGCCGAACATCCGGTGCCATTGAGTGACCAGCTGAAGCAGATGGCCGAGCTACATAAGGAAGCCGATTAGGCCATGAAGGGATTCATAGTCCGATTGTGGCCTGGCGATGCCCTTCTGAACAGCTTCTTTGGCCTGGTGAGGCGGCTTGTGGATGCCTGCCCACGGCTGGAGGTCGTCAAGCGATCCGTCTGCATTGAAGGTGCACGCCGGGCCTTCGCCCGTGTGAAAAAGCAGTGGGTCAAGCTGGACGCCATGAAGCTTATCAAGGAGGGGCCGCCGGAGGGCAAGGAGCACCGCCACCCCGAGATGTACTACGAGGGTGTCCTGCTGGGCGCCCGTATTATCGCGGATGAGTGTTCACAAAATGTAATATTTGAATGAGACTTGCTCGTTTTGTATCATGTGTGATGAAAACTTGTTTCATATGCGCTATGCAACGCTTGTGTGAATTTAAAACATTACCTTCTGTTTGGCTGTTTATCCAATCTAAGAGATGGCTAGTCCTCAGCTTCTGCCCCCATACCACGAGTGCTGGGGTGTTCGGGATAAACGTGAGCACTCTTGTTCCCATGTTTGGGTTCTTCGAGGGAGGTGCTCAGCACAACGAACAAGGCAACCAGACTAATAATGCTTTATCACTCTCACTTAGCCATAGAATTCTATAATTTTAAATTTCGGCGAAGCCCCTGGTATTCGGAAGGCCGAATTCGGGGCGCGATACACGCCTGTAGACTGGACGTAGCCGGCCCTTCGCCCTAAGCGGCATAAGTCTTTAGGGACTCGAAAAACCTCGCCGAACAGCAACCAGTCTCTCGCCTTATCATGACAGTTAGTTTTAGCTTTCTCTACTGAGGTGCTCGGCCTAGCAGAACCGGGGCAAAATCGCAGTAGTTCTCCTAGCGCTATCTTAGCCGATAGAGCGGAACGTAAGGTACCAAAACATAGGAGCCGGGCAAACCCAACATTTGACCAAAGACATGATTCGGAGCTGATGCATATAATGATATAAGTTCGGGGTGCCGCACTTGTGAAAGTGTTCGGACTTTTCACACCATATTGTGAGTACGTAAGCCCCTGGTGCATTGGCTGTACCAGAGTGTACGGTTGCTAGGCATCATTAATGAACACATAGATATGTATACATATAATAAAAATGCGATAATAGTCGTAATGTCATGCATTGTATATTAAAGAATTGCATTAAAGCAGAGTGATACAGATAGTGTAATAAGCAAAAGAGTAGGACTATGTCCCTTCCAAGGGCGAGCTGAGGAATTATATGGGAATCTGTAATCCACATGGGAATTCTGTAGTTGTCGGCCTCCTTGGTAGCTGTATCCTGTGTTCGGCAATAGAGCTGCCGGACAGTGTTTCCAGAGATTGAAGTACTGAAAGAAAAAGAAAAATTACCAAACGGGAAGCCCCTGGTGCGGTTTAGGCCGCATTTTGGGGCGTGCCGTAGTTGTGCCCCCCTCCCCACTTGTGCCCATGGTATTTTTAATGCGTAATTATGTACGCGCGGCACGAAAAACACCGTTGGGCTGGGATTGGGGGGGCGCCGTATTGCTATGCGAGCTCAGATCGCGCCAGGCGGTCTGTTTGCCGATTGCTCCGAGCGCGCTTGAAGGTGTCCGGGCTTTGAAACGCCGAACTGGTAGATTGCCTTGAGAGGCTGCTTTGCGCTTCTGCTGCAAGGGCCGCGGTGTGCTCCTCTGTTCGGAGAGAGCGCTCTGTGTTTCCGTTGACTGTAATAACTCTGCGGGGTCCTGGCTTCTTGAGCTTGAGGTATGCATAATGTGGCACCGCATTGAATCTAGCGAATGCGGTTCATCCGAGCAGCGTGGGGTAACCACTGCGGAACAGGACTATATCGAAGATTAACTCTTCGCTTCGGAAGTTATCCGGGGATCCGAAGACCACTTCCAGTGTAATTGAGCCTGTGCAGTGGGCCTCTACGCCTGGAATGACGCCTTTAAAGGTCGTTTGTGGGTTTGATCCTTGAGGGGTCTATACCCATTTTGCGCACTGTGTCCTGATAAAGCAGGTTCAGGCTGCTGCCGCCGTCCATAAGGACTCGAGTGAGGTGAAATCCGTCGATGATTGGGTCTAGACCAGTGCGGCGAATCCGCCATGACGGATACTAGTGGGGTGGTCCCTGCGATCAAAGGTGATCGGACAGGAGGACCAAGGTTTGAACTTTGGGGCGACTGGCTCCAGCGCATATACGTCCCTGAGCGCACGCTTCCGCTCCCTCTTGGGGATGTGGGTTGCGTATATGATGTTCACCGTCCGCACTTGCGGGGGAAACCTCTTCTATCCTCTAGTGTGCGGCTGCCGGGGTTCGTCCTCGTCATCGCTATGCAGCCCCTTGTCCTTGTTTTCGGCGATTAACTTGCCGGCCTGCTTGAACACCCAACAAGCCCTGTTGTGGTGAGTGGCTGGCTTGTCTGGGGTGCCGTGTATTTGACACGAGCGATCGACTATACGGTCCAAGCTGGACGGACCCGGCATACTTTGTTTGAATGGATTATTCCGCTGACCGGGTTTAGAGCCTTTGAATCCGGCATTGACTGACGTATCTTTAGTACTTTTGCCGTTAATGCGGCGCTTATGCTTGTTGCGACGTGACCTGCTGTTGCCGTCGCTTGAATGCTAGAATGAAACATGACCCTGCTTTTGCTACTTCACCTATATGTATCTCTGATAAGGATTATGATTTCTCTGTCAATCCTGAGTAATTAATTTGGTTGAATCTGATCCTTTTTATGGCTATGAATCTGAAACTGTTGTGACACATCTTACTAAATTGAATGATATAGCCACCCTATTCACTAATGAGGAGAAAATTCGTTACTACTATATCCTCAAGTTATTTCCATTATCATTAAAGCATGATGCTAAAACATGGTTTAATTCTCTTGATCCTGGTTGTGTGCATAGTCCCGGGGATGTGATTTATTACTTCTCTGCTAAATATTTCCCCGCTCATAAGAAACAAGCTGCCTTAAGGGAAATATATAATTTTGTAAAAATTGAAGAAGAGAGTCTCCCACAAGCTTGGGGAGGCTTCTCCAATTACTTAATGCTTTGCCTGATCATCCTCTCAAGAAAAAAGAAATACTTGATATCTTTTATAATGGACTAACGGATGCTTCTAGAGACCACCTGGATAGTTGTGCTGGTTGTGTTTTCAGGGAAAGAACTGTTGATCAAGCTAAATTGCTATTGAATAATATGTTGAGTAATGAAACTGATTGGACACTTCCTGAACCAACTCCTAAGCCAACTCCAAAGAAAATGGGCAGTCCTGAAGATATGCAGAGGCAAAGAAATCTATGAAAGAAAAGGGTATTAAAGCTGAAGATGTTAAGAATTTACCACCTATTGAAGAAATACATGGTCTTGCTAACCCGACATAGGTAGTAAAGGTAAATTCTCTTGACAGATTTGATGAAGGTGATATTCCTCATAATAAGTCTGCTAGCCAATGGTTGGATGAGTTTGATAATTTTATTGTTAAACAAGAAAACTTCAATGCTTATGTTGGTAGACAATTGAAACGTAATGCTTACATGATTGAACACTTGAGTGATTATATGTCTAGAGTTAAAGGTGAGCTTAAACTTATTAGTAAACATGCCTCTATGGTTACCACTCAAGTAGAACAAGTGCTTAAAGCTCAAAATGATTTGCTCTATGAATTAAATAATAAGAAAAATGATAATGTTGTTAGAGATGTGACTAGAGGGGGTAAAATGACTCAGGAACCACTATATCCCAAGGGCCACCCTAAGAGAGTTGAGCAAGATTCTCAGAGAAATAATGTTTATTCACCTAGTCCTTCCAAAAGGAAGAAAAGGAAAAATGATAGGACTTTGCATGCTTCTAGTGAACCTGTTGTTGACACACATGAGAATCCCAATGATATTTCTATTTCTGATGCTGAAACACAATCTAGTAATGAACATGAACCTAGTGATAATTTTAATGATGATGTTCATGTTGATGCTCAACCTAGCAATAACAATAATGTAGAGATTGAACCTGTTGTTGATCTTGATAACCCACAATCAAAGAATCAACATTATGATAAGAGAGACTTTGTTGCTAGGAAGCACGGTAAAGAAAGGGAACCATGGGTTCAGAAACACATGCCTTTTCCTCCTAAACCATCCAAGAAAAAGGATGATGAGGATTTTGAGCGCTTTGCTGAAATGATTAGACCTATCTTTTTTGTATGTGTTTGACTAATATTCTTAAAATGAATCCTTATGCTAACTATATGAAAGATATTGTTGCAAATAAAAGAAATATACCAGAAGCTGAAATTTCCACCATGCTTGCTAATTATACTTTTAAAGGTGGAATACCTAAGAAACTAGGAGATCCAAGAGTACCAACTATACCATGCTCCATTAAAATAAACTATGTTAAAACTGCTTTATGTGATATTGGAGCTGGTGTTAGTGTTATGTATATCTGGCCATGGGCTGGGCCGGGCTTGGGCCGGGCCTAAAAAAGCCCATGGCAGAAAACTGAGGCCCAGGACCTCCCAGGCCCTACCATCGGGCCTACTTTTCAAGCCCAAGCCCGGCCCATCTGGTAAAAAGCCCTGAAAAGCCCTTAGGGCTTAGGGCCGTGGGCTGGGCCTCTTCCTTAAAATGTCAATATGCTAAGCCCAAGCCCGCCCAGGCCCTGCTGGTGGGCTCAAAACTCAGGCCCAAGCCCGGCCCACGGTCAAGCCCATCAGGCCTAGGCCCTGGATTTTAGGGCAGGGCCGGGCCTGAGATGGCCAGGACTAGTGTAATGCCTCTCTCTATATATCATATACTTGATTTGAATAAGTTGACACCTACTAAAATATCTTTGCAAATGGCTGATAAATCAACTGCTATATCTATCGGTACTTGTGAGGATGTGCTTGTTGTGGTTGCAAACGTTACTATTTTAACGGACTTTCTTATTCTTGATTTTCTCGAGGACGATAGTATGTCTATTATTCTTGGTAGACCCTTTTTGAATATTGCAAGGGCTGTTATTGATTGCAACAAAGGCAATGTCACTTTTCATGTTAATGGTAATTAGCATACAGTACACTTTCCGAGGAAACAACCTCAAGTCCACAGTATTAATTCTATTGGAAAAACTTCAACGATTATTATTTGAGGTTTTGAATTTCCTCTTCCTACTGTCAAGAAGAATTATGATATTCTTATTGTTGGGGACATGCATGTCCCCGTTGAGGAAACCTAATGTTATTCGAAAATTCTCCGGTTTCATGCGATTCGGAAAGAGTTTGTTAACAAGACTTGATCAACCTTGTTAGTGGATTCCTTTGATGAGCATGAAATTGATGAAGTTAGAAAGCATAACTCTCTGTACCCTCCTTTTACTTTCTGTTATTTAGATTAAATGAAGCAAAAATAGTATTTTCTGTCTATTTTCTAAATTATCCTTGCAATAAAAAATACCCTGAAAATAAAAGCTCTCCAAATGTCCTGAAAATTTTATATGATTTTTTCTAGAATATTTAAGAATTATTGGCACTGAGAACACACCAGGGGGCCTCAGCGCCTAGCCACAAGGGTCTAGGGCACGCCCACCCCCCTGGGGCGCGCCCCCTGCCTTGTGGACCCCACTTGGGCCCCTCTACTTATTCTTACAACCACACACTCCGTCTTCCTCCAGAAAAAATCATCCACCAGCTCAAACCCGAGTTCTAGCTCATCTTGCTGCCATTTTCGATCTCCATACTCAAAGCTCCATTCACAAAACTGCTTTGAGGAATTGTTCTTCGGTATGTGACTCCTCCAATGGTCCAATTAGTTTTTGTTCTAGTGCTTTATTTATTGCAATTTTTTGCTGCTTAGGTGATCCTGTTCTTGAGCTTGCATGTCAAATTTATGTGGTCAAAAGTAGTTTTCAAGCATGACATGGCCTCTAGGCACTTGTAGGAGTAGTTGCTATCAATCTTGTTGAGTTTGATTCACTTTTATTTTGATTCACTAAATATTGCAGAAATTTTTCAGAGAAAGAAAATGATGAAGAGGTTGTTGAGGGGCTCTTCGAGCCGAAGCTCGAAGGATAAGCAAAGTGAAGAGAATAAGAAGCCCAAATACAATCTCCCTCGCACTGCGGAGGTTCGGCCGTGCGAATGGCCTTGTGATGAGTTCTTGAGAGCAGTCAGGATTTATGAAGACTTTTATTATCTGGCTGAGAATGCAGGCCTCATCGACTTCCTCCACGACCAGCGCGAACAGTATCTCCTCCTCACTAATTTTTTCGTGCAAAATTTTCACTTTCATGCTAAGAAATCACCAGCTTCAGTGGAATTTCACTTATATGATGAGGCTAAGGAGATGTCACTATATGATTTTTGCCAGATCTGTAAGATACCCTTTGCGGGCAGCACAGAGGAACCACATCGTAATGATGTGGAGGGATTTATTGATATGATTGTTGTAGGGAAAACGAGGAAAGTTTCCGATGCAAGAATTACTAGCATACATTTTCCTGTTCTACATTACTTTGCAATATTTGCTAGTAGATGCTTAATTGGTCGCGGGAACAGTGTATATCTCAGTGCTCCTGATATTGTTGTTTTGCGCCATGATCTGTTTTGTGATACAACTTTCAGTCTAGGCGCTATTGTTGCTAAACGATTAAATCTGAATCGTACAACGGGCCCCATCTTTGGATGCATCTTTGCTTCGCGCCTTGCTGCACACTTTAGGATACCTATTAGGCATCATGAGAAAGAGGAAAAGTTGTTTCCTCCTATTTTTCTAGATTATAAGAGTATGGTAGCACATGATTTTATTGTTGAGGATAAAAAGAAGATGCTTAAGTATAGATTGATATTTGATAATAACTACTATGAGATTATTACCTCGCCTGCTCCCTCCTTGTTTAACATATTTTCAGGCACGTACCTCGTGTTGCCAAAGGCCGTTCATGCATACTGGAGCCTGACATCAGCTCCAGAGCCTGAGCCGGAGCCACCCCTTGACCTTTATCGACAATCTGTTTATCAGTGGGATCCGGATGAGATTGCCAACCAGTGGCACCTAGAGGACACTCCTCCGTACACCAGAGAGGGTAGCTTTGAGCCGTGACCATAGACCAACTTAGGCCAAAATCCTAAGCTTGGGGGAGTATGTATTTCTCACCGGCATTACACTCATGTTCACACACTCATTCCAGTTGTCGGTGCACATACTTTTTCATTGTACTATCCATGATAGTTTATTTTCTTTTGCAGCATTCTTCTTGTGTATTTGAAAAACCTTAAGAAAAACCAAAAAAATTAGTTGTAGCTTTTAGCTAGTTTAGTTTCCATGCCTGTAGTAGTAGTAATTAAAAGAAAACCCAAAAAGATTATCGTTCTTCTTTTGCTTGTTGGGAGCTTTCCCGTGTAAATAGTTTTGTTTCTTTTCTTTTCTTTGGCGGTTGAGAGGAGAAGACCATGATGAAAATGTTGAGAGGCTCTCATATGCATTATTGTTGATCTAACAAAGAGCCCATATTACCTTGTCTTCTCCTGTGTATTGAATGCTTGCAGATTCCAGCTTAGTCCAATGTAGGGATGGCAATGGGTCGGGTTTGGGGCGGGTGGAGCTGGTCCAAATCCAACCCATGACCCATCTTCCTACCCTCTACCCATCCACCAAATTATCCATGGGCACAACTTGTGCCCATGCCCAAACCCGCTGGATACCCACATACCCATGGAGCTCCATGGGTATAGAGAAGTCAGCATGAAGCCTTCACAAAGATCAAATTAACTCATCATCATTCACTCACAAATGATAACATAAACTACATGCATAAGTAGGCAACAAGTAATATGATGAGTTCTTAAGTGTGACATACCCGAGGTTGATTCTGCAACATATAGCTTAGGGCACAAATTACATATTTCCTAACATTTCCCATTGATTCGCTCTTTCTACTATCACTGGCATATGGCCCTACATGTCATACGGGTATCCATTGGATATCCATGGAGCAGAAACTATAACCGTGCCCAACCCGGCTGTTCGTGGGTATCCATACCCACGGACCCATGGACAGAAATGTGCTCCATACCCTTTCCCAACCGGGTCGGGTATCCATGGGTATCCAGATCCATGGATAAAATTTCCATCCCTAGTCCAATGCACGTGAACTTTTATTATTGTCCACATTGTTTGGTCATGCAAGTGAAAGGCAATAATGATGCTATATGATGAATTGATTGAGATGAGAAAAGCTGGTACAAACTCGACCTATCTTGTTTTTGTAAATATGATTAGTTCATCGTTCCTGATTCGGCCTATTATGATTGAAACATGTTTGCAATGACAATTAGAGACTATAGTTGCTCATGCCATGCTTAATTAGCTAGGAGTTTATAATGGTTTACCTTGCGTGCCAACATGCTATTAAAATGGTTGTGATGTGGTATTATAGGGTGGTATCCTCCTTTGAACGATTCGAGTGGCTTGACTTGGCACATGTTCACACATGTAGTTGATATAAAATCAACATAGCCTCCACAATATTTATGTTCATGGTGAATTATATCCTACTCATGCTTGCACTCATTGTTGATTGATTTTAATGCATGTTCATGACTGTTGTCGCTCTCTAGCTGGTCGCTTCCTAGTCTCTTTCTAGCCTTCACTTGTACTAAGCGGGAATACTGCTCGTGCATCCACTTCCATAAAACCCAAAAGTTATTCCATACGAGTCCACCATACCTTCCTATATGTGGTATCTACCTGCCGTTCCAAGTAAATTTGTACGTGCCAAACTCTAAACCTTCAAATGAAATTCTGTTTTGTATGCTCGAATAGCTCATGTATCACCTATGGCTGTCTATATCTTCCATGCTAGGTGGGTTATTCTCAAGAGGAGTGGACTCCGCTCCTCATTCACAAGAAAACGGCTGGTAACCGGGATGCCCAGTCCCATGCTTAAATTAAAATAATTGCAAACAAAACTCCCCCAGGATTGTTGTTAGTTGGAGGCACCCGTTGTTTCGGACAAGCCATGGATTGATATTTGTTGGTGGTAAGGGAGTATAAATTTACCATTCTGTTTGGGAACCGCCTATAATGTGTGTAGCATGGAAGATATTGAGATCTCTCCATTGTTATGTTGACAATGAAAGTATACCACTCAAAATATTATTCATCTCTATTTCAAAATCGAGATCTGGGACCTCTACAAATCCCTGCTTCCCTCTGTGAAGGGCCTATCTATTTACTTTTATGTTGAGTAATCATCCTCTTATTAAAAAGCACCAGTTGGAGAGCGCCGCTGTCATTTGCATGTATTACTATTAGTTTACATTGAGTATGACTGTGACTGGATCTCTTTTACCATGAATTACAATATTTAGTCAGTCCTTGGTCTTCAAAGGTGCTCTGCATTTATGTTTTGCGGTCTCAGAAAGGGCTAGCCAGATACCATCTTGTTATATCATATTATGATTGTTTTGAGAAAGTGTTGTCATCCGAGATTTACTATTATTGCTCGCTAGTTGATTATGCCATTGATATGAGTAAACATGAGACCTAAATGTTATTGTGAGTATGCTTAGTTCATAATCTTTGCTGAAAACTTGAATGCTGGCTTCACATATTTACAACAACAAGATCAAACATAGTTTGAAAAAGTTTTTATTTATCACTTTCAGTTTGTCAACTGAATTGCTTGAGGACAAGCAAGGGTTTAAGCTTGGGGGAGTTGATATGTCTCCATCGTATCTACTTTTCCAAACACTTTTGACCTTATTTTGGACTCTAACTTGCATGATTTGAATGGAACTAACACGGACTGACGATGTTTTTAGCAGAATTGCCATGGTGTTATTTTTGTGTGGAAATAAAAGTTCTCGAAATGACCTGAAACTTCACGGCAAATATTTTTGGAATATATAAAAAATACTGGTGAAAGAATCAACACCAGGGGGCCCACACCCTGTCCACGAGGGTGGGGGCATGCCCCCTATCTCATGGGCCCCCTGAGGCTCCAGCGACCTCAACTCCAACTCTATATATTCACGTTCGGGGAGAAAAAATCAGAGAGAAGTATTCATCACGTTTTACGATACGGAGCCGCCGCCAAGCCCTAATCTCTCTCGGGAAGCTGATCTGGAGTCCGTTCGGGGCTTCGGAGAGGGGAATCCGTTGCCATCATCATCATCAACCTTCCTCCATCACCAATTTCATGATGCTCACCACCGTGCATGAGTAATTCCATCGTAGGCTTGTTGTACGGTGATGGGTTGGATGAGATTTATCATGTAATCGAGTTAGTTTTGTTAGCGTTTGGTCCCTAGTATCCATTATGTTCTGAGATTGATGTTGCTATGACTTTGCTATGCTTAATGCTTGTCACTAGCGCCCGACTGCCATGATTTCAGATCTGAACCTATTATGTTTCCATGAATATATGTGAGTTCTTGCTCCTATTTTGCAAGTCAATAGTTACCTACTATGTGTTATGATCCGTTAACCCCGAAGAGACAATAATCGTGACAATTACCGGTGATGACTATAGTTTGAGGAGTTCATGTATTCACTAAGTGCTAATGATTTGTTCTAGCACTCTATTAAAAGGAGGCCTTAATATCCCTTAGTTTCCGATAGGACCCCGCTGCCACGGGAGTGTAGGGCAAAAGATGTCATGCAAGTTCTTTTCCATAAGCACGTATGACTATATTCGGAATACATGCCTACATTACATTGATGAACTGGAGCTAGTTCTGTGTCACCCTATGTTATAACTGTTGTATGAAGAATCGCATCCAACACAATTATCCATCACTGATCCATTGCCTACGAGCTTTTCACATATTGACTTTGCTTAGTTACTTTACCATTGCCAGTGTTACAATCACTACAAAACCAATATTGTTACATTTGCCACCGTTACCGCTACTTCCATATTACTTTGCTACTAAATATTTTGCTGTAGATATTAAGTCTTTCAGGTGTGGTTGAATTGACAAATCGACTGTTAATACTTGAGAATATTCTTTGGCTCCCCTTGTGTCGAATCAATAAATTTGGGTTGGATACTCTACCCTCAAAACTATTGCAATCCCCTATACTTGTGGGTTATCATTGGACTATGTCCATACGGCTAAGAATCTGGCAGATCCCTTTATGAAAGGGCTATCACGTGTTGTGATAGATAATGCATCGAGGGAGATGGGTATGAGACCCACATGAGTTGCCATGGTGGTAACCCAACCTATGTGATCGGAGATCCCGTGAAGTAGGACCTGGGAAAACAAGCCAGTGGTGAACTGAGGAGACTAACTATACTAACCCACTCCGTTGAAGATGCAATACTCTCAATACTGTATGGTAGGATGACTTTGTCTTAATGTGTTCCAAAGCTTATGTAAGCAGGATGCTATCCTACAGAGCGATCTTTGGAGGAACACACCTATGTGAGCCCAACTGCTAGTCACAGTCTATGAGATTGGGGTGATCTCTAGTAAGCTCATGAATAGGCCAGGAGTGTGACTTATATGCTCCACCCGAGGGGTCAGCCTTCGGCAGCCCAGTACTAGTAAGACATGTGGTGAAGCTTCTTTACGCCAAACTTACAATTCAAGGCATAGTCCATTGTTCAGTTGTGATGGAGTGTAGCTACTTGCTCTAGGTGAAGTTCAACCTTAACAGGTCTTCACTAAAACACCGGTATATCGAAACAACAATTGGAACAGAGGACACAATGGGCCCTCGAGATCTGGTGGGGGATTGCTGAATTTGGGATGGGCTTTAGGCCCATATAGCCATTTCTGGAAAATCTCTAAGAGCCCATGTTGGTATATGGCACTAGGTGTAGTGGGAAGTTTAGTCTCACCCCGCTAGTGTAGGAATTGGACCTCTTTATAAGGGTTTCTCTTCTACATGCAATTGGAGCTTGAGAATGGAAGAGGCCCTCGCGCGCTCCTCCTCCGACGCCCGCCTCGCCACGCCACGCCACGCCATGCCTAGTCACAACGCGCCACGGGTTCCGGGATTGAGCTGAGCCGAGCTCACACCTACACGCTTATTTTTGCCAGTCACTAACGGAGAGTATCTGACAGCTGGGCAACGATATGAGACTTTGGATCGTGGGCTTTCACGGACTCGGACGTGGGTCGACCCCACATCTCTCCACGCGGTTGCGCCTATATAAGTGTGTGGTGTCTCCTAACCCTAGCCGCCATGAATAGATCACATCTGCTCACGCGCGCGCCCATCGTCATTCCTTTGTTGCCGCTGCCGCCGGTGACTCCATCCCGCCTGCTGTGTACACGGTTGACGGGAGAGCACGTATCTGAAACCCCGCCTGTCCGGTTCCTATACGGGAGAGGGGCGAATAGGTGTTTGGGCAGCGACTACGTGACTGCTCGCATCTGATCCACTACTTCCTCTACATCCGTGTCGTCTTCATCATCACCATGTCCACCGACGTCGAACATGCCGCCGCCGAGAAGCTCGAGGCCGACAAGAAGGCCGCTGAGGATGCTGTTGCTGCCACCACTGCTGCGGCCTGTGCATGGCCTACTGGAGGTTATAACTCGTTTATCCCGCTCCTACTTTTTTCTGTTTTAGCCATGCCAGCGTTATACGTAGATCTTTCTGCAATTAGCATAGTATGTGCTTGCTTGACTGAATATCAGTATGTGTTTATTTGTGTCAATGCCATGCTAGTAATTTACTCATGGATTAAGTTAATCAAAAAATTTCCTATTTACTCAACAATCCAAAAACCTTTTATGTGTAGGAATTTTTCGGCGAGTGGCTTTGCCGCGGCACTAAAACCGGATAAGTTTATCGGTACATATTTTAAGCGTGGGCAGACAAAGACCAACTTATGGCTCATGGCTATGAACGTGTTCTGGGTCACCGGTGTTCCTTCAGGAACGATTGCTCCTGCACAGGAGAAGGCATTCAAGGAAGCTACCGGCATGTTCCTAGGAGCGGTTCTTAGCGTGATCGGAGATAAGTTGGTCGACGCATATTTACATGTGCATGTTTCCAAGGACTTGTGGGAGGCGCTCGAATCTAAGTTCGGGGCCACCGACGCTGGGAGCGAAATGTATGTTATAGAGCAGTTCCACGATTACAAGATGGTTGAAAACCGTCCTGTACTGGAGCAGGCTCATGAGATAATATGCATCGTTAAGGAGCTTGAACTTCTTAAGTGCGAGTTACCGACCAAGTTTTTCGCGGGCTACATAATCGCTAAGCTTCCTAATTCTTGGAGGAACTTTGCCGAAACATCAGAGGCATGAATTCTCTATGGAGGATGTCATTGGCCATCTGAGTGTTGAGCAGAATTCGAGGGCAAAGGACTCACATGGAAAAGGGGTGGAAGGAACCTCTGTCGCCAACATGGTGAACCAGAGGAACCATAACTCCCACAAGCCCAAGGGAAAGAACGGTGTCCAACACAATACCGACTTTAAGAAGAACGGTAAGAAGACCTTAAAGAAGAACAAGAAGGGTGAGGGTTGCTTTACTTGTGGTTCGGTTGAATACTGGGCCAACAGGTGGCCAAACAAGTACAAGAACCCAGGACAGATTCTAAGTCGGTCAACATGATTGTGGGCAATAATGAAAATGGTCCATCTGGGTACGGTATTTTATTTATTGTTTTTTCAGTGTTTCAGCCCACCGATTGGTGGGCAGACACAGGTGCAGGTGTGCATGTGTGTGCTAACATTTCATTGTTTTCTTCTTACCAGGTCACAAGCCACAGGTCCGTATTGATGGGGAATGGCGTGAGTGCTTCTGTTCATGGTGTTGGCACGGTCAATTGGAAGTTTACTTCGGGAAGGATCGTGCAGCTGAAGAACGTGCAGCATGTCCCCGCCATCAAGAAGAACCTCGTTAGTGGCTCCCTTCAATGTAGAGAAGGGTTTAAGTTGGTTTCCGAGTCTAATAAATTATTTATTGCTAAATATGGACTCTTTGTTGGAAAAGGTTATGAGAGCGGAGGAATGTTCCACCTTTCCCTAGCAGATTTTTGTAATAAAGTCGTGAACCATATTCATTCGAATGTTAATGAATCTGAAGTTTGGCATTCACGTCTTTGTCACATTAGTTTCGGCGTTATGACGCAGCTAGCTAAGTTGGATTTAATCCCGAGTTTCACTTTAGCCAAAGGTTCTAAGTGCCTTTCATGTGTGCAAGCTAAGCAACCTCGCAAGCCTCACAAGGCCGCGGAGGAGAGACACTTGGCACCATTAGAACTCATACATTCTAATCTTTATGAGATGAATGGTGTGTTGACTAAAGGTGGAAAGAAATACTTCATGACATTGATAGATGATTCCACTAGATATTGATATTTGTATCTGTTAAATACTAAATATGAGGCTCTACACTACTTTAAAATCTATAAGCCAGAAGTTGAGAATCAACTTGAAAAGAAAATTTAACAAGTCTAGTCAGATCGTGTTGGAGAGTACTTCTCGAGTGATTTGATTCCTTTTGTGTGGAACACGACATTATTCATGAGAGGATGCCTCCCTATTCACCCTAGTCAATCGGGGTTGCCGAGCGGAAAAATCTTACTCTAACTGATTTGGTTAACACCATGATAGATGCATTGGGTTTATCCAAGGCATGGTGGGGGGAGGCTATATTGACGGCATGTCATGTCCTGAATAAAGTTCCGACAGAGGATAATGAGATCACTCCCTATGAGAAATGGGAGAAGAGAAGGACAACACTCTCGTACTTGCATACCTGGGGCTGTTTGGCGAAAGTTAATGTGTCGATCCCCAAAAAGCGTAAGCTTGGACACAAGACTGTGGACTGCGTTAATATGGGCTATGCTAAGAACTGCGTTAGCTATAGATTTCTAGTAGTGAAATCTGAGGAACCTAACCAGAAGGTCGGTACAATTATGCAGTCTAAGGATGCTAAATTCTTTAAGGATATTTTTCCTATGAGAGATATGCAAAGCACTTCTAGAAAGGAATCTGAGGAGACTCCTGAGCCTGCCATTCCTGTGGAATATTATGAATGAACACATGATGAAAATCCTGAGGAGGATGATGAGGAAACCCTTGGTAGGGGCAAGAGACAAAGGACTGAAAAGACCTTTGGTGATGATTTCTCCGTGTACCTCGTGGATGATACTCCCACTTCTATTTCATAAGCGTATGCCTCTCCAGAAGCTGACTACTTGTAGGATGCGGTTTGTAGCGAGATGGATTCCATCATGGCTAACAAGACACGAGAGATCACTGACCGTCCATATGGTTGCAAACCTTTGGGATGTAAGTGGGTTTTTAAGAATAAGCTTAGGCCCGATGGTACGATTGAAAAGTACAAGGCTAGGCTTGTGGCCAAGGGCTATGACCAGAAAAAAAGAGGAAGATTTCTTTGATACATATTCACCTATGACTAGACTGACCACCATTCGAGTATTACTCTCGTTGGTGGCCTCGCATGGTCTTCTCATCCACCAGATGGATGTTAAGACAGATTTTCTGAATGGAGAGCTAAACGAGGAAATCTACATGCAACAGCCAGATGGCTTTGTGATAGATGGTCAGGAAAGAAAGGTGTGTAGGTTGCTGAAATTTTTATATGGCCTGAAGCAAGCACCTAAGCAATGGCATGATAAGTTCAATACAACTCTGACATCTATTGGTTTCGTTCTTAATGAGGCTGACAAATGTGTATACTATCGCCATGGTGGGGGCGAAGGAGTTATACTGTGCTTGTATGTTGATGAGATACTGATATTCGAACAAACCTCAAAGTCGTTGAGGAGGTCAAATCGTTTCTATCTCAGAACTTTGAGATGAAAGACCTTGGTGTGGCTGATGTTATCTTGAACATCAAGCTACTGAGAGATAATGACGGTGGGATCACACTTCTGCAATCCCACTATGTTGATAAGGTGTTGGGTCGTTTTGGATATTCGGACTACACACCATCTCAAACACCATATGATCATAGCATGTTGATTCGAAAGTCCAAAGGCATGGCTAAAGATCAATTGAGATACTCTCAAATCATTGGTTCACTGATGTACCTAGCGAGCGCAACGAGGCCTGACATCGCGTTTGCTGTGAGCAAACTGAGGCCGGTTTGTTTCCAAACCGGGTGATGTACATCGGCATGCTGTTGAAAGAGTTATGCGCTATCTGAAAGGTACTATGAACTATGGACTTCACTATACCAGAGACCCATCGGTACTTGAAGGGTATAGTGATGCGAAATTAATCTCCGATGCTGATGAGATCAAGGCCACTACTGGGTATATGTTTACTCTTGGCGGTGGCGCTGTTTCCTGGAAGTCTTGCAAGCAAACGATCTTAACGAGATCGACAATGGAAGCAGAATTAATAGCATTAGACACATCTGGTGTTGAAGCAGGATGGCTTCGAGATCTTTTGATGGACTTGCCATTGGTTGATAAACCGGTTTTGGCTATCCTTATGAACTATGACAATCGGACTGTCATCACCAAGGTGAAGAGTTCAAAGGATAACATGAAGTCCAACAAACACATAAGAATGAGATTAAAAGCTATCAGAAAATTAAGAAACTCTAGAGTGATAGCGTTGGATGATACGTCTCCATCTTATCTACTTTTCCAAACACTTTTGACCTTGTTTTGGACTCTAACTTGCATGATTTGAATGGAACTAACCTGGACTGATGCTGTTTTTGGCAGAATTGCCATGGTGTTATTTTTGTGCAGAAATAAAAGTTCTCTAAATGACCTGAAACTTCACGGAGATTATTTTTCGAATATATAAAAAATACTGGCAAAATAATCAATACCAGGGGGCCCACACCCTGTCCACGAGGGTGGGTGTCGGTGTCAAAACCAGCGGATCTCGGGTAGGGGGTCCCGAACTGTGCGTCTAGGCCGGATGGTAACAGGAGGCAAGGGACACGAAGTTTTACCCAGGTTCGGGCCCTCTTGATGGAGGTAAAACCCTACGTCCTGCTTGATTAATATTGAAGATATGGGTGTTACAAGAGTAGATCTACCACGAGATCAGAGAGGCTAAACCCTAGAAGCTAGCCTACGGTATGATTGTATGTTATGATTGTTGTCCTACGGACTAAAACACTCCAGTTTATATAGACACCGGAGAGGGTTAGGATTACACAAGGTCAGTTTCAAAGGAGGAGATATCCATATACGTATTGCCTAGCTTGACTTCCACGCCAAGTAGAGTCCCATCCGGACACGAGACGAAGTCTTCAATCTTGTATCTTCATAGTCTAACAGTCCGGCCAATGGAGATAGTCCGGCTGTCCGGAGACCCCCTAATCCAGGACCCCCTCAGTAGCCCCTGAACCAGGCTGCAATGATGATGAGTCCGGCCCGCAGTTGTCTTCGGCATTGCAAGGCGGGTTCCTTCTCCGAATACATCACAGAAGAATTTGAATATGAGGATAGTGTCCGACCCTGCAAAATAAGTTCCACATTTCACCATAATGAATAATGCTTTCGCAGATCTAATCCGCTAGCTTGTTTTGGCAACATGACGTTACGTCATGGCCCGATGATTATTCGAACAGTTTCTTTTAACCAGCCCCGCACATAACGCGAGGCAGTTTTTCGACACGTCTTGTCAAAGCAGAGATCGTGTCCCCCTATTACGGGATTCTCATCAATACGGGCGTGGGTAACCCAACCGCGCCATCAATTGCGGCGCTTGGGGGATAAGCGAGTTTTACTAGGCAAGTGGGGACGTTTAATTTTGTCCGCTCATATAAAGGGATAAGGATTCACCTTTCTATCCACGCCTTCTTCCTCCTCTGCTCATCCGCTCCCGCATACTCGAGCTCTACCGCCCAAGTCCTCATTTCCATCTCAACCTTCTCCAACCATGTCCGGAGCGGGAGGCAAGTGGATGGTCTCCTCCGTCACGGAGGGAGACATCAAGAAACTGAGGAGAGCCGGATACCTGCCCGACGACATCGCGCACCGGCTCCCAAAATGAGGGACAGCTCATCCCCACCCCCGAGCCCCATGAGAGGGTGGTATTCCTCACCCATTTCCTCCGCGGACTGGGATTCCCTCTCCATCCCTTCGTCCGGGGTCTCATGTTTTATTACGGCCTGGATTTCCACGATCTGGCCCCGAACTTCATCCTCAACATCTCGGCGTTTATCGTCGTGTGTGAGGCCTTTCTCCACGTCAAGCCCCAGTTCGGCCTATGGCTGAAGACCTTCAACATCAAGCCAAAGGTAGTGAGCGGCTGCCAGGCGGAGTGCGGAGGCGCCATGGTGGGCAAGATGCCCAACATCACATGGCTCTAGGGCACATTCGTGGACACCAAAAAAGGGTGGCAATCGGGGTGGTTCTATATCACCGAGTCGCGCGACCCCGCTTGGGTAGCGGCCCCCGAGTTCCGATCTGGCATCCCCATGCGGCTCACCTCCTAGAAAGAGAAGGGCCTATCCTGGGGTAATTCAAAAGAGCTGACCGGACTCCAGCCATGTATTCAGAACATGGTGGACAAGAAGCTCAAGCTTGTCAACATAGTCCAGGTTATGCTCGTCCGCCGGATACTCCCGTGCCAACAACGGGAGTTTACCTTGTGGGAGTTCAATCCGGCGCAGCACCGAACTCTGAACAGGCTCTTTGACACAACTCATGAAGATGCCTGGAGGGTGCTGTTCAAGGGCGCCGCGGTCCCTCCTCCCATTACTGAGGATCGCGGATTCAGCGCGAAGCGCCAAGCTAGTGCGGTAAGCTGTTTTACCTTTTATAGGATACTTGTTTTCTATACAGATTGACTCTATGCGGGATCTAAATCCCTGTGTCATTAACAGGACTGGCAGAAAATGGCCGAACAAATTGACTATCCGGCTCCCTTGCCTGAAGGCCCCGCAGACGCTCTTCTGACGAAGATGCTGACTCCGGCCCCTTATAAGGTGTTGGAGAAGACCAAGAAGGCCAAGGGAGCTCGAAAGAGTTCCCGACGCCAGGAATCGTCGGACTCACCATCCGATGATTCTGCAGTGCACTCTTCCCCCGAAGACGAGGAAGAGGAAGAAGAGGCTCCCCTACCGACTGGGGGAGACAATAAAAGGAAGGCCGCCCCAACAAGGGAGGCAGGAGGGTCCAAGAAGGGAAGGACGCTCCTTTCGGACAGCTCCACCGCCGCCGATGAAAGTGAAGATGAGTGGTTGCCTAGGGGCAAGCCCCAGGGGAGATTGTAAGTATTCGGATACCAAAGTAACCCATAGGATTCCATTGTCGCATTGCTTTCCCTACCGCCGAACTCCATTGCGCAGGCCCCCCCAAGCCAATATCGAGGTATCTTCAGACGGCTCTCTAGGCGCGTCGGACATGGATAGCGATCCAGTCCCGACCGCCACCTCCCCTCATCCAGCTGACGACACCGAGGTACTGTCTCAAGAGGCACCAGATCGAGGGGGACAGTCCCGAAGGCACCTCAAGGCGACCTTCCGGACTCTGGGAGCCGAGGGGACGGGGTCCCCGAGAGCTCCGAGTTCGGCCCTGAGCCGAACACCGCGCCGGACCCTCCAACGGCTCCGAGCTCGGGTAGGCGGCCCCCTTCTGAGGGGGGGTGAGACGCCTGTGCCGGTGACCTCTGTCCATCCTGAGGCGCCGGACACTATGTTGGAAGCACTTCGTAGCGCTTCCATCGAGGAGGAGCACCGCACTATCATGAGTGCGGTGATCCAGAAGGTTCAGTCCGCCAAGAGCGGATTGACTGAAGCCTGTACTAGCCTTCTAACAGGCTTCGAGGTAAGTGTTTTAAAATGTAGTAGAAATATTACCGCATAGACAGTAGCCCCTGATGCTTTGTTCGGTGTTCACAGAGAAAAGGCGAACAGAGGATCAAATAATATCGCAGGAGTCTATTATAAGTATGTCAATATGCATATGCAGGCTTCGCTGCTGGCGTTGGCCGCACTAACGGCGGAGGTCGCCGTACTGAAGGAGGCCCTCGAGGGGTCCCAGAAAGAGCTCGGCCTTGCTAAGAGGCAGCTCGAGGAGAACAAGGGTAAGTAATACCCCATCTATAGATGAGAAAAAGGACGCGATTGCTAAATGACAGGATCATTGTATGTTTGCCAGGGGCCACGACCGAGGTGGTGACCCTGAAGCAAGCGCTGTCCCAGGCCGAAGATAAGGCAGCCCAGGAGCGCACCGAGCAAGAGAGGCACGAGGCTCGGGTGGGCGAGGTGCAGCAAGAGCTCCAGGCTCTCGTGACAAAGCACGAGGCGTTGGAGATTGACTTGAAGACGCGAGAGTCTGAGCTTGCCGCGGCCCGTGAGAGCGTGAAGAGTGCCAAGGCCGAGGCCCAGAAGGCCCTTCAGGAGATCGACGCGATGAAGAAGATAGCGGCAGGAAAGGCTTTCTATATGCAAAGAGAGCATGTGAAGGTGAATTACCGATTACTTACCCGAATCCGGAGCTCTTCAGGAGCATTCACAGATTTGCCCCGCAGTGTGTCCGATGCCGCACAATTCTACTGGGCCGGGGACAGGAGCTCGACGGAGAAGCTGTTCTGGTCTCAGTATGCTGAGGCCGAACATCCGGTGCCATTGAGCGACCAGCTGAAGCAGATGGCCGAGCTACATAAGGCAGCCGATTAGGCCATTAAGGGATTCATAGTCCGGTTGTGGCCTGGCGATGCCCTTCCGAACAGCTTCTTCGGCCTGGTGAGGCGGCTTGTGGATGCCTGCCCACGGCTGGAGGTCGTCAAGCGATCCGTCTGCATTGAAGGTGCATGCCGGGCCTTCGCCCGTGTGAAAACGCAGTGGGTCAAAATAGACGCCGTGAAGCTTATCAAGGAGGGGCCGCCAGAGGGCAAGGAGCACCGCCACCCCGAGATGTACTACGAGGGTGTTCTGCCGGGCGCCCGTCTTATCGCGGATGAGTGTTCACAAAATGTAATATTTGAATGAGACTTGCTCGTTTTGTATCATGTGTGATGAAAACTTGTTACGTATGCGCTATGCAATGCTTGTGTGAATTTAATACATTACCTTCTGTTTGGCTGTTTATCCAATCTGAGAGATGGCTAGTCCTCGGCTTCTGCCCCCATACCACGAGTGCTGGGGTGTTCAGGATAAACCTGAGCACTCTTGTTCCCATGTTTGGGTCCTTCGAGGGAGGTGCTCAGCACAACGAACAAGGCAACCGGACTAATAATGCTTTATCACTCTCACTTAGCCATAGAATTCTATAATTTTAAATTTCGGCGAAGCTCCTGGTATTCGGAAGGCCGAATTCGGGGCGCGATACATGCTTGTAGGACGGACGGAGCTGGCCCTTCGCCCTAAGCGGCATAAGTTTTTAGGGACTCGAAAAACCTCACCGAACAGCGACCAGTCTCTTGCCTTATCATGACAGTTAGTTTAGCTTTATCTACTGAGGTGCTCGGCCCGGCAGAACCGGGCAAAATCGCAGTAGTTCTCCTAGCGCTACCTTAGCCGATAGAGCGGAACATAAGGTACCAAAACATAGCAGCCGGGCAAACCCAACATTTGACTAAAGACATGATTCGGAGCTGATGCATATAATGATATAAGTTCGGGGTGCCGCACTTGTGAAAGTGTTCGGACTTTTCACACCATATTGTGAGTACGTAAGCCCCTGGTGCATTGGCCGTACCAGAGTGTACGGTTGCTAGGCATCATTAATGAACACATAGATATGTATACATATAATAAAAATGCGATAATAGTCGTAATGTCATGCATTGTATATTAAAGAATTGCATTAAAGCAGAGTGATACAGATAGTGTAATAAGCAAAAGAGTAGGACTATGTCCCTTCCAAGGGCGAGCTGAGGAATTATATGAAATCTGTAATCCACCTAGGAATTCCGTAGTTGTCGGCCTCCTTGGTAGCTGTATCATGTGTTCGGCAATAGAGCTGCCGGACAGTGTTTCCATAGATTGATGTCCTGAAAGAAAAAGAAAAATGACCAAACGGGAAGCCCCTGGTGCGGTTTAGGCCGTGTTTTGGGGCGTGCCGTAGTTGTGCCCCCCTCCCCACCTGTGCCCATGGTATTTTTAATGCATAATTATGTATGCGCGGCACGAACAAACGCCGTTGGGCTAGGATTGGGGGGCGCCGTATTGCTATGCGAGCTCAGATCGCGCCAGGCGGTCTGTTTGCCGATTGCCCCGAGCGCGCTTGAAGGTGTCTGGGCTTTGAAACGCCAAACTGGTAGATTGCCTTGAGAGGCTGCTTTGTGCTTCTGCTGCAAGGGCCGCGGTGTGTCCTCTGTTCGGAGAGAGCGCTCTCTGTTTCCGTTGACTGTAATAACTCCGCGGGGTCCTGGCATCTTGAGCTTGAGGTATGCATAATGTGGCACCGCATTGAATCTAGCGAAAGCGGTTCGTCCGAGCAGCGCGTGGTAACCACTGCGGAACGGGACTATATCGAAGATTAACTCTTCGCTTCGGAAGTTATCCGGGGATCTGAAGACCACTTCCAGTGTAATTGAGCCTGTGCAGTGGGCCTCTACGCCTGGAATGATGCCTTTACAGGTCGTCTTTGTGGGTTTGATCCTTGAGGGGTCTATACCCATTTTGCGCACTGTGTCCTGATAAAGCAGTTTCAGGCTGCTGCCGCCGTCCATAAGGACTCGAGTGAGGTGAAATCCATCGATGATTGGGTCTAAGACCAGTGCGGCGAATCCACCATGACGGATACTAGTGGGGTGGTCCCTGCGATCGAAGGTGATCGGATAGGAGGACCAAGGGTTGAACTTTGGGGCGACTGGCTCCAGCGCATATACGTCCCTGAGCGCATGCTTCCGCTCCCTCTTGGGGATGTGGGTTGCATATATGATGTTCACCATCCGCACTTGCAGTGGAAACCTCTTCTGTCCTCCAGTGTGCGGCTGCCGGGGTTCGTCCTCGTCATCGCTATGCGGCCCCTTGTCCTTGTTTTCGGCGATTAACTTGCCGGCCTTCTTGAACACCCAACAATCCCTGTTGGTGTGGTTGGCTGGCTTGTCTAGGGTGCCGTGTATTTGACACGAGCGATCGACTATACGGTCCAAGCTGGACGGACCCGGCGTACTTTGTTTGAATGGCTTTTTCCACTGACCGGGTTTAGAGCCTTTGAATCCGGCATTGACTAACGTATCCTCAGTACTTTTGCCGTTAATGCGGTGCTTATGCTTGTTGCGACGTGACCTGTTGTTGCTGTCCTTGGTATTTGAGGTACCATGGTTCTTTGATATGTTGTTACTGCGAGCCAACCAGCTGTCTTCTCCCGCACAAAAGCGGGTCATGAGCGTCGTGGGGGCTGCCATAGATTTCGGCTTTTCTTGACCAAGGTGCCGGGCTAGCCACTCTTCTTGGATGTTGTGCTTGAAAGCCGCTAAGGCCTCCGCATCCGGACAGTCGATGATTTGATTTTTCTTTGTAAGGAACCGAGTCCAGAATTGCCTAGCCGACTCTTCTCGCTGCTGAATTATGTGGCTCAAGTCATCGACATCTGGTGGTCGCACATAAGTGCCCTGAAAGTTGTCGAGGAATGCGGCTTCCAGATCTTCCCAACAGCTAATGGAGTCCGCTGGCAAAGCTATTAAGCTAGTGTCGCGCTGGTCCTTTGAGTTTTAGTGGGAGGTATTTGATGGCATGTAAGTCATCACCGCGGGCCATGTGGATGTGGAGGAGGAAGTCCTCAATCCAGACTGCGGGATCTGTTGTGTCGTCGTACGATTCAATGTTTACAGGTTTGAAACCTTCTGGGAATTGATGTTCCATTACTTCGTCTGTGAAGCATAAGGGGTGTGCGGCGCCTCTGTATTGGGCTATATCGCGACGCAGCTCGTATGGGTCCTGCCCGCTGTGTTCGGCCCGGCCGGATTTGCTTTTACTGTATCCGACGTGACGTTTACCGTCTCGTAGAGTGGTGCGCCCTCGTGATCCGTAGATCGATCTTGAATGCTTTGCTTTGTCCTCCAATATGTCTCGCAGGTCTGGCGTATCTCCCCATGCCTTTTTATTTGGATGGCCTTGGGGTGGAGGCTGAGCTTTTGGCTGGAATGCCTCTCTATCGCGGCCATGAGGTGGCCGATCAGCCGTATCATACACTTCTTCCTCCAGTCGGGGTAGTAACCTTCGCCTTGGGTAACTCTTGGAGGGACGGTCGAGTTTATATTCCTTGGCCGTGAGGACTTCAGTCCATTTGTCAGCTAGCAGGTCTTGATCAGCCTGAAGCTGTTGTTGCTTTTTCTTCAGGCTATTTGCCGTGGCCATAAGCCTGCGCTTGAAGTGCTCTTGTTCGACGGGATCCTCTAGTACACGAATTCATCATCGCCGTGGCTTGCCTCGTCTTCAGAGGGGGCCATGTAATTGTCATCCTCCTCCTCTCTGCCAGCCTCCCTCTCAGGAGAGCTGGCTCCTTCATCCTCCTGCTCTAAATCTTGCTGGAGGGGATTGTTGTTGTCTTCGGTGCTATCCAGAGTGTTATTATCTCCTGTGTCGGTATCACCACTTTTGCTTTGGCGGGACTTAGAGCGGTGCCGCTGACGTTGGCGCTTGGGTTGCTTCTTGGAGGGGTCATCCTCTGCTATCTCGTCGCCGTTGCCTTCATTGGGTGTATCCACCATGTATATGTCATATGACGAGGTGGCTTTCCAGTGCCCTATAGGTGATGGTTCATGTTTGTCTCCTACATCGTCGTCCATACCGTCGATGTCTTCGGAGTCAAAGTCGAGCATGTCGGTTAAATCATCGACAGTGGCTACAAAGTGAGTGGTGGGTGGGCGTCGAATTTCTTCGTCGTCCGCATCCCAATCTTGTTCGCCATAATCCGGCCAGGGCTCTCCTGACAAATAGAGAGACCTTAGTGAATTCAGGATGCCGCCGAAGGGCGAGTGCTGAAAGATATCTGCGGCGGTGAATTCCATGATCGGTGCCCAATCGGATTCGATTGGCAGGGGCGTGGATGGTTCTAGGTCCGGAAGAGAGTCCGGCACCTTGGAGTCACAGGCCGTGCGGAGGATTATGTTGGTGTTTGGCTCGATCGTCATCGAGACTGCAGCCCCTGAGGCGGTGTCTAGCCACCCATCCTCGATTGGCGCAGTTGGCTCCGAGCTAAGGGTCGGAGCTGATGCGGGCGCGGCCTCTGGGGTACCGTCCGGTGGCAGAGCTAGGTCATACCCATCATGATAGTGCGGCGCGCCCGGCTATGGTTCGAATCCGTCGAAGATCAAGTCCCCACGGATGTTGGCCGTGTAATTCAAACTTCCAAATCTGACCTGATGGCCAGGGGCGTAGCTTTCAATCTACTCCAGATGGCCAAGCGAATTAGCCCGCAGTGCAATGCTGCCGAATACGAAGATCTGTCTGGGGAGAAAAGTCTCACCCTGGACCGCATCACTACCGATGATAGTGGGAGCCATCAAGCCTAACGGCGACGACACAAAGGAACTCTCAATGAAAGCACCAATGTCGGTGTCAAAACCGGCGGATCTCGGGTAGGGGGTCCCGAACTGTGCGTCTAGCCGGATGGTAACAGGAGGCAAGGGACACGAAGTTTTACCCAGGTTTGGGCCCTCTTGATGGAGGTAAAACCCTACGTCCTGCTTGATTAATATTGAAGATATGGGTGTTACAAGAGTAGATCTACCACGAGATCAGAGAGGCTAAACCCTAGAAGCTAGCCTACGGTATGATTGTATGTTATGATTGTTGTCCTACGGACTAAAACCCTCCCGTTTATATAGACACCGGAGAGGGTTAGGGTTACGAGAAAATTCCTTATTTGACACTATCTTAAAATTTGCTTCCTTATTTGACACTGGAAAAAATTCTTCCCTATTTGACACAAGTTCTAAATTTTATTCCCTATATGACATTTTCATTCATTTTGAGCTTAAATGACACCTGAAAAGACTCTTTTGCCCCTCATGTGGTATGTGTGTGGGGGGCAATAGCGCACACACGCAGCACCAGTGCGAGGGCAGGAGCACACACGCAGCAACACATACACATGCACCAACACGCACACGCACGTGCGCACACACGCAACAACACGCACGCGCATGTGCACACACACACACACGCAGCAACACACATGCACGCGCACACACCCGTAGCAACACACACGCACGCAGCACACACACACATATACACACACGCAGCAGCAGCAGCACACACGCAAGCAGCACATAGGCACGCAACATCACACACACACGCACGCACGTACACACGCAGTAGCAAACACACACGCAGCAGCACACATGCACACACACATGCAGCAGCAGCACACATGTGCGTGTGCACCCACACACGCAACAGCACGCACGCGCGCGCACACATACCGCATGGGGGGCAAAATCGTCTTTTCAGGTGTCATTTAGGCTCAAAATGGACGGAAGTGTCGTATAGGGAATAAAATTTAGGACTAGTGTCAAATAGGGAAGAAAAACTTTTCCAGTGTCAAATAAGGAACCAAATTTTAAGACAGTGTCAAATAAGGAATTTTCTCTAGGGTTACACAAGGTCGGTTACAAAGGAGGACATATCCATATACGTATTGCCTAGCTTGCCTTCCACGCCAAGTAGAGTCCCATCCAGACACGAGACGAAGTCTTCAATCTTGTATCTTCATTGTCTAACAGTCCGGCCAATGGAGATAGTCCGGCTGTCCGGAGACCCCCTAATCCAAGACTCCCTCAGTGGGGGTGGCCCCACCCCCCTGGGGCACGCCCCCTTGTCTCGTGGGCCACCTGAGGCTCCACCGACCGCAACTCCAACTCTATATATTCACGTTAGGGGAGAAAAAAATCTCAGAGAAGGATTCATCGCGTTTTACGATATGGAGCCGCTGCCAAGCCCTAATCTTTCTCAGGAGGGCTGATCTGGAGTCTGTTCTTGGCTCCGGAGAGGGGAATCCGTCGCCATCGTCATCATCAACCTTCCTCCATCACCAATTTTATGATGCTCACCGCCGTGCGTGAGTAATTCCATCCTAGGCTTGCTAGACGGTGATGGGTTGGATGAGATTTATCATGTAAGCGAGTTAGTTTTGTTAGGGTTTGATCCCTAGGATCCATTATGTTCTAAGATTGATGTTTCTATGACTTCGCTATGCTTAATGCTTGTCACTAGGGCCCGAGTGCCATGATTTCAGATCTGAACCTATTATGTTTCCATCAATATATGTGAGTTCTTGATCCTATTTTGCAAGTCAATAGTCGCCTACTATGTGTTATGATCTGTTAACCCCGAAGTGACAATAATTGGGACAATTACCGGTGATGACTATAGTTTGAGGAGTTCATGTATTCACTAAGTGCTAATGCTTTGTTCCGGTACTCTATTAAAAGGAGGCTTTAAGATCCCTTAGTTTCCGATAGGACCCCGCTGCCACGGGAGGGTAGGACAAAAGATGTCATGCAAGTTCTTTTCCATAAGCACGTATGACTATATTCGGAATACATGCCTACATTACATTGATGAACTGGAGCTAGTTCTGTGTCACCCTATGTTATATCTGTTGCATGAGGAATCGCATCTGACATAATTATCCATCACTGATCCATTGCCTACGAGCTTGTCACATATTTATCTTTGCTTAGTTACTTTACTGTTGCCACTGTTACAATCACTACAAAACCAATACTGGTACTTTTGCCATCGTTACCGCTACTTCCATATTACTTTGCTACTAAATATTTTGCTGCAAATATTAAGTCTTTCGGGTGCAGTTGAATTGACAACTCAGGTGTTAATACCTGAGAATATTCTTTGGCTCCCCTTGTGTCGAATCAATAAATTTGGGTTGAATACTCTACCCTTGAAAATTGTTGCAATCCCTATACTTTTGGGTTATCTAGACTATTTTCTGGCGCCGTTGCCGAGGAGCATAGCTCTATTCTTTGAGTCACTTGGGATTTATATTTTTTTATCACTATTGAGGGAGTCCTGGATTAGGGGGTCTCCAGACAGCCGGACTGTTGGACTATGAAGATGCAAGATTGAAGACTTCGTCTCGTGTCTGGATGGGACTCTCCTTGGCGTGGAAGGCAAGCTTGGCAATACGGATATGTAGATCTTCTTCCTTGTAACCGACTCTGTGTAACCCTAGCCCCCTGCGGTGCCTATACAAACCGGAGGGTTTAGTCCGTAGGACAACATACAATCATACCATAGGCTAGCTTCTAGGGTTTAGCCTCTACGATCTCGTGGTAGATCAACTCTTGTAATACTCATATCATCAAGATCAATCAAGCAGGACATATGGTATTACCTCCATCAAGAGGGCCCAAACCTAGGTAAACATCATGTCCCCCGCCTCCTGTTACCATCCGCCTTAGACGCACAGTTCGGGACCCCCTACCCGAGATCCGCCGGTTTTGACACCGACATTGGTGCTTTAATTGAGAGTTCCACTGTGTCGTCACTGTAAGGCTTGATGGCTCCTTCGATCATCGGTAATGATGTGGTCCAGGATGAGGTTTTCCTCCCCGGACAGATCTTCGTATTCGGCGGCTTCGCACTGCGGGCCAACTCGCTTGGCCATCTGGAGCAGATCGAGAGCTACGCCCCTAGCCATCAGGTCAGGTTCGGAAACTTAAACTACACTGCCGAAATCCGCAGAGACTTGATCTTTGACGGATTCGAGCCCATGTCAGGTGCGCTGCACAATCACGACGAGCATGATTTAGCTCTACCGTCGGACAGTGTTCGGGAGATCACACTTGGGACTACTTCGGCCTTCAATCCGGAGCAAATTGCGCCATCCGAGGACGGGTGGATAGACCCTGCCATGGAGGCCGCACTCTCAGTGGCGATAGAGCCGGATACTGACTTCACCCCTTACGAGAGCCGTGTTGGCGAACCACTAGATTCGTCTCCGGCCACGGACTCCGAGCCGCCTGCGTCCGTGCCTATTGAATCCGATTGAGCGCCGATCATGGGGTTCACCTCCGCGGATATCTTTTAGCACTCACCTTTCGGTGATGTGCTAAATTCATTAAGGTCTCTCTCCTTGTCAGGAGAACCTTGGCCGAACTATGTCTGGCTAGAATGGGAAGCGGACGACGAAGAAATTTGCTCCCCACCCACCACCCACTTAGTAGCCACTGTCGACGATTTAACCGACATGCTCGACTTCGACTCTGAAGACATCGATGGTATGGACGACGAGCAGGAGACAAATAGGAACCACCGCCCACAGGGCGCTGGACCGCCACCTCATCATATGATATATACATGGTGGGCACCCCCAAAGAAGGCAATGGCGACGAGACAACGGGGGATGCCCCCTCCAAGAAGCAACCCAAGCCCGACGTCAGCGGCGCCGCTCTAAGTCCCACCATAGCAAAAGTAGTGATACCGGCACAAGAGACAATAACACTCCGCATAGTGTCGAAGACGACAACAATCCCATCCAGCACGATTTAGAGCGGGAGGGTGAACAAGCTAGCCCTCCAGAGCAAGCAGCAGATATAGAATCGGAGGAGGACAATTACATGCCTCTCTCCGAAGACGAGGTGAGCCTCGGCGACGAAGAATTTATCATGCCTGAGGATCCCGTCGAGCAGGAGCGCTTCAAGCGCCGGCTTATAGCCACAACAAATAGCTTGAAGAAAAAGAAACAACAGCTTCGAGCTGATCAAGATTTGCTAGCAGACAAATGGACCGAAGTCCTTGCGGCCGAGGAGTACGAACTCGAGCGCCCCTCCAAGAGTTACCCAAAGTGCAGGTCGCTAACCCGACTCGAGGAGGAAGCATTGAAACCTACATCACCAGTGTACGATGCGGCTGACTGACCACCTCGTGGACGAGCCAGAGAGGCGTTTCAGCCTGAAGTTCAGCTTGTACCCCACCACCACTCAAACAAAAATACCAAGGCCCGGGGCAACACGGGACCTGCGAGACATATTGGAAAGCAGGGCAAAGCATGCAAGGTTGATATACGGGTCACGGGGGCGCGCGCCAACGCGGGACGATGACCGTCACGCCGGATACACTAAAAGTAAATCTGGTCGGGCCGAATACAGCATACAAGACTCATATGAACTGCGTCGTGATATAGCCCAGCACAGAGGTGCCGCACACCCCCTATGCTTCACTGATGAAGTTATGGATCACGAATTCCCGGAGGGTTTTAAACCCGTAAATATCGCATCGTATGATGGTACAACAGATCCTGCTGTATGGATTGAGGATTTCCTCCCCCACATCCACATGGCTCACGGTGATGATCTGCATGCCATCAAGTACCTCCCACTAAAACTCAAAGGACCAGCTCGGCATTGGCTGAATAGCTTGCCAGCAGACTCCGTCGGCAGTTGGGAGGATTTGGAAGACGCATTCCTTGACAATTCCAGGGCACTTATGTGCGACCACCGGATGTTGATGACTTGAGCCATATAACTCAGCAGCCAGGGTAATCAGCCAGGCAATTCTGGACACGGTTCCTAACTAAGAAAAACCAAATCGTCGACTGTCCGGATGCAGAGGCCTTAGCGGCATTCAAGCATAACATCCGTGATGAATGGCTCGCCCGGCACCTCGGCCGGGAGAAGCCGAAGTCTATGGCAGCCCTCACAACACTCATGACCCTCTTTTGCGTGGGCGAGGATAGATGGCTGGCTCGCAGCAACAACACATCAAGGAATCCGGGCACTTAGGATACCAAAGATGCCAACGACAGACCACGTCGTAACAGACACAAGCGCCGCAACAACAGCGATAACACCGATGATACGGCAGTCAATGCCGAATTCAGAGGCTCTAGATCCGGTCAACGGAAAAAGCCATTCAAAACAAGTACTCCGGGCCCGTCCAGTTTGGACCACATACTTGATCGCTCATGTCAAATCCATGGCACCCCCGATAAGCCAGCCAATCACACCAAAAGAGAATGCTGGGTGTTCAAGTAGGCTGGCAAGTTGAATGCCGAAAACAAGGACAAGGGGCTGCATAGTGATGATGAGGAGGAGCCCCGGCCGCCGAACACGGGAGGACAGAAGAGGTTCCCCCCACAAGTGAAGACGGTGAACATGATATACGCAACCCACATTCCCAAGAGGGAACAGAAGCGTGCACTAAGGGACGTCTATGCGATGGAGCCTGTTGCCCCAAAGTTCAACCCATGGTCCTCTTGTTCGATCACCTTCGATCGCAGGGACCACCCCACTAGTACCCGTCATGGCGGATCCGCTGCATTGGTCCTAGACCCCATCATCGACGGATTTCACCTCACTGGAGTCCTTATGGATGGCGGCAGCAGCCTGAACCCACTCTATCAGGATACCATGCGCAAAATGGGTATAGATCCCCCGAGGATCAAACCCACCAAAACCACCTTTAAGGGCGTCATCCAGGTGTAGAGGCCCATTGCACGGGCTCAATCACACTAGAAGTGGTCTTCGGAGCTCCGAACAACTTCTGAAGCGAGGAGTTAATCTTTGATATCGTCCCGTTCCGCAGTGGCTATCACGCACTGATCGGGCGAACCGCATTTGCAAAATTCAATGCGGTACCGCATTACGCATACCTCAAGCTCAAGATGCCAGGACCTAGGGGGGTCATAACGGTCAATGGAAACATAGAATGCTCCGCACGGAAGAGCATACTGCGGCCCTCGCAGCAGAAGCACAAAGCAGCCTTTTAAGGCAAACCGCCAATTCGGCGATACAGCCCCCGGACACCGTCAAGCGAGTCTGGAGTAACCTGCAATAGGATCGCCTTGCACGTTCAGAGCTCGCCTAGCAATTCGGCCCCCATCCCAGTCCCAGTCAAGCAATGAAATCCATGCCGCGCGTACATAATTACGCACTGAAAATACCATGTGCATAGGTGGGGGAATGATCAGGGCACGTCCCGCAATGCGGCTTAACCGCCCTAGGAGCTGTATACCTTTATCATTTTTTCTCTTTCAGGACCTTACTCTCTGGAAACCCTTTCCGGCAGTATGATTGCCGAACACATTATGGGAAGGAACAACCAAGGAGGCAAGAAGCTAAGACATACAAGGGAACCCCCAGGTGGTCTCTAATAACAATTGATATACCCGCTTTTTAACTACCCATACGCATCTTGCCCTTGGATAGGACATGTTAAATAGTCCTCTTTTTTGCTTATTGCACTACTTGTATCAGTACACTTCGACATATTATTTAAATAACAATGCATAGCATTAGTCTATTATTGCATTATCCATCCCCTTTTTCTTATATGTTCATTTACGACAACTTGCACCCGTACATTCTGGTACGGTCAGTACGCCAGGGGCTTTCGTTTACCCCATAATACGGTGTGAGAAGTCCGAACATTTTCGATAGTGCGGCACCCCGAACTTATAGCATTATATGCATCAGCTCCGAATCATGTCTTGGGTCAATAGTTGGGTTTACCCGGCTCCCATGTTTTGGTACCTTATGTTCCGCTATATCGGCTAAGCTAGCGCTAGGAGAACTACTGTGATTGTGTTTTGGATCTTCCGGACGAGCACCTCAGTAGAGAAAGCCAAAAACTAACTGTCATGATAAGGCGAGAGCTGGTCGCTGTTCGAGAGGTCTCAAGTCCTTAACGACTTTTTCCGCTTCAGGCGAGGAGTTGGCCTTGCCCGACTTAGGCATATATAGCGCCCCAAATTCGGCCTTCCGAATACTAGGGGCTTCACCAAAATTTAAAATTGTAGACTTCTGTGGATAAGTGAGAGTGATAAAGCCTAATAGTCTGATTGCCTGGTTCATTGTGCTGAACACCTCCCTTGAAGGACCCAAAATTGGGATAATGAGTGCTTAGGTTTATCCCGAACACCCTAGTACTAGTTACATGGGGGCAGAAGCCGACGACTGGCCAACTCTCAGATTTTATAAACGGCCGCACAGAAGGTAATATTTTAAATTCAAAAAGCGTTGCATAGCGCAAATGAACTCGTTTCACATTACAGGATCACATGAGCATGTTCATTCAAAAATTACATCTCTAGTACATTCCTCCGCCACAAGGCGGGAACCCTTCAGGACACTGTCATAATACATTTCGGGGCAGCGATGCTCCTTGCCCTCCGGCGGCCCCTCCTTCACTAGCTTTACGGCGTCCAGCTTCGCCCAGTGCACCTTCACCCGGGCAAAAGCCCTACACGCACCCTCGATGCAGACGGACCACTTTATGACTTCAAGCCGTGGGCAGGCATCCACAAGCCGCCTCACCAGACCAAAGTAGCTGCTAGGCAGGGGATCGCCAGGCCACATCCGGACTATAAGACCCTTCATGGCCTGTTCGGCCGCCTTGTGAAGCTCGACCAGTTGCTTCAACTGGTTGCTCAAGGGCATTGGGTGTTCGGTCCCAGTATACTAAGACCAGAACAACTTTTCCGTCGAGCTCCCCTCCTCAGCTCGGTAAAACTCCGCGGCATCCAGTACACTGCGGGGAAGATCTGCGAACGCTCCTAGAGAGCTCCGAACTCGGGTAAGTAAAAGGAAAGTTTCCTTCACATGCTTGCTTTGCATAATGAATGCCTTACCCGCTGCTATCTTCTTCACCGCATCAATCTCCTGGAGGGCCTTGTGGGCTTCAGCCTTGGCGCTCCGTGTGCTTTCGAGCGCCTTCGCAAGCTTGGACTCTCGCGTCTTAGATTCAAGCTCCAAGGACTCGTGTTTTTTGGCGAGAGCCTCGAGCTCTTGCTGCACCTCGCCTACCCGGGCTTCTTGCTTTTCCCGCTCAATGCGCTCCTTGGTCACTTTGTCTTCGGCCTCAGACAGCGCCTTCTTCAGGGTCGCCACCTCGGTTGTGGCCCCTGGCAACTTCATGATGATCCTATTACTTTACAACCGAATTTATTTTTAACATGTAGACAAGGTATTGCTTACCTTTGCTCTCCTCGAGCTTCCTCTTGGTAAGGCCGAGCTCTTCCTTGGACTGGTCAAGGTCCTGCTTCAGTGCAGCGACCTCCGCAGTACGTGCAGCAGCGGCCAGCAGTGAAGCCTGCATATGCACATAGACATATTCTGATTAGACTCCTGAGTCATTATTTGATCCTCTATTCGGCCTTTCTTCGCGAACGCCAAACAGAGCATCAGGGGCTACTGTCTATGCGGTAATATTTTCCTATATTTTGATTGCTTACCTGAAAGCATGTTAGGAGGCTGGCACAAGCTTCGATTAGTCCGTTTTTGGCGGACTGGACTTTCTCGATCACATCACTCATAATAGTGCGGTGCTCTTTGTCGATGGAAGCGCCGCGAAGCGCTTCCAGCAAATTCTCCGGTGCCTCTGGATGGACAGAGGCCATCGGCACGGGCGGCTTTCCCCCCTTAACAAGGGATCGCCTGCCGGAGTCCGGAACCACCAAAGGTTCCGACGCAGTGTTCGGCTGGGGGCCGAACTTGGAGCCCGTGGGAGTCTTGCTCCCATTGCGCCCAGGGTCTGGAAGGTCATTGTCGGTGTCAAAACCGGCAGATCTCGGGTAGGGGGTCCCAAGCTGTGTATCATGGATCGATGGGTAACAGGAGACAGGGGACACGATGTTTACCCAGGTTCGAGCCTCTTGATGGAGGTAAAACCCTACGTCCTACTCTTGTTTATATTGATGAGTATAGGGGTTACAAGAGTTGATCTACCACGAGATCATAGAGGCTAAACCCTAGAAGCTAGCCTATGGTATGATTGTTGTATATGTTATCTATCGACTAGCCTGGCCTTGGTTTATATAATGCACCAATGGCCTAGGATAACAGGAGTCCTAGCCGAATACGCTGGTGGGGAGGAGCCTTGTCTTGATCACGAAGTCTTGTGGAATCTTCCATGTATGCGGCAGCTGTCCGAACTGGCCCATAAGTATACGGCCATGGGGGTCCTCGGCCCAATCTAACAGATTAGGAGATGATGTGTTGAGTACCCCCTAGTCCAGGACACCGTCAGTAACCCCCTGAACCGGTCTTCAAGTTAGGGACGCTCCTCGATTCTTCAAAACTATTCTTCATCTTCGGTTGTTGGTCTTGAAAACTGGTTCAACAAATCTTCTCATCTTCGATCTTGAGGATCGCCGAAATGCATTCGACGAGTTTATACGTCGGGTATCCGAGGAGCCCCTTTAAGTTTCCGGCCTTTATCAATGCCTTGTTATTTTTATGCCACACCTCGGGTTTGAAGTTGTTCCCGGGAGGCAGTGTCCTCTTGCATCCGAGCTCCAACGTTGAACTGCATTCGAGGTATCTTTTGAAGACGAGCACCAACGCCGGACCGCTTCCAAGCTCCAACGCCGGAATGTATCCGAGCTCCAACGCCGGACTGGATCCGAGCTCCAACGCCGGACTATGTCCAAGCTCCAACGACGGACTATGTCCAATCTCCAACACCGGACTGTCATAAATCACCTTGGTTCAAAAAAGTTGAAGGAGTTTAGCCGAGCTTAATGCTGGAAATGCCCTCTATGGAGCTGGCCACTAGCGCCCGAGCTTTATGCCGGACTGCTTCCGAGATGGTGCACCACCCCGACTGTGGGCCGATTTTTTGTCAATATTTTTGATTGGTGCAATTTATTCTCTGCCGAGATATATAGCCAGTAACCCTCAAGGTGTGTATCGGTCTAAAACCCGAGATGCACCTGAAGGATGACGTAAGACCGCTGATCCCAGTAGCCGCTGAGACTCAGGTTGATTTGCAAAATCAGCCTGAGGATCAAGTCCTAGCTCGGCAGAATACTTCGGGACACAAAAAGTGGCGTGCTCAGTCCTCGAGACTCGGGTTGGGTGCGGCCGACCAACCTGGGGATCAAAATCTCCTCGGAAACTGTATTGCACTTAAAATTTTATGCATTGGACAGGCAATGCAGTAGCCCCCTAAACACTAGTCGGGTGGCAACACCAGATCAGGGGATCGATGTGCCCCTTTAATATTTGTAAATAATAAGCCCGAAGCCCAGTAGCCTCCGAGCCTTAATGTGGGCACGGGTGGCCGAATTAAGGATCGATATCCATAGTAAAATCACAAATTATGTGTAATGACTCTATGTATCCAAGTACTTTACGTCATTAATGCTTGGATCCGCATTTTACAAAACTTTGTTGACCGACCATCGGCTTCAACCTCCTCGGCCAGTAGCCGAGGAGTGTTTGTTCTACTTTATAAAGCCTTTATGAGGGCAAAGATTTATGAAAAACAAGGCAAACTGGCCATACGGTTTCATAAACAAAGGTACGCAGAGAGATATGTTATATTACTGTTTAACATAAGAAATGTCTTCCAAAGAAAATAGTCCCGCTAGCGGTTCCTTTCTTTGGGTTGTCATGCTAAGCATGCTCATGAAACCTCAGCTCTAATGTGAGAGCAAAATATTGAGGATTTAGTTTGGGAGGCCAGTTACTAGCCCCCGGTAGTGTTCGGCGACAGTCGAGGTCAAGCCGTAAACACTTGGGCCAATGTTATGAATGGCCCATCATATAACATAGTCATCGGATAGCTGACCAGTTTACGCTTATTGTGACAGTCATTTTTTGGCTTTCTCCACTGAGGTGCTTAACCATGTGAGCTGGAAGCACAATCGCAGTGGTTCTCCCTTTGCACACCTAGCCAAACAAAGCGGAACGTAGGAGGCAAGCGCAGGAGCTGGGCAACCCAACTATTGACCGAAGACACAATTCGAAACCGATGCATATATAGCAATATCCGAGAATGTTTTTGCCGAATCTCTAAAGGTGTCCGGCGTTGCACTGCAAGACTTGTGCTGAAAACACACAAATAGTTTAAAAGTGCCAAAATCTTGGAAAACCAAAAAACGTCGGTAAAAACATGACGTCCGAACAAGATCAAGTGTTCGGTGCCAATCCAAAAATTGGTCTTAGAAAAAAAGAGTGCTTCTGTCGTGCTCTAACATGACACATCCTATCTCAAGACTTCAAGCGGGTCAGCCTATGGCTTCAACCTCCTATTCCGAAGGCGGAGTACTTCTCATTAGGCCAGTTTAGCAAACTAAACTCTAGCGGCTTTGAGAGAGAAATTAGGCTCCCCAGCTAGTGACCACACACTTGTGTAGAAAAAAGGAGTGATGAATAATAATAGTAAAAAAAATTGCAACAACTAAGAGGAAGAACACTTATTATAAAACGGCTCATATAAATTTAAGAGCCCCCAAGTGACTTGGGTAAAAGAATTTTATGTATAATGATTGTATGTACCGAAGTACTAATATCATATCTTTCTTCACCCGGACTTTAAACGCATCTTAACCGACCGTCGGCTTCTCCCTCTTCGGTCAAGGACCAAAAGTGTTATGTACTCCACCTGTCGAGAATATCGACAGTGTTTCCGATAACCAGGCAACCGGGCCATAAGGCTGTAACAAACAAAGTGCGCTCAGGGAACTTATGCTATATTATAGACGAAGTGTAAGAAGCATCTTCGAAGAAAATAGTACCCCCATCGATACCTTTCTTCGGTGCTCATTATTAGTATGAGACTTGTGCAATAGATTTTTTGTACTCATGAGTTCCATTGTGTGCCGACCATGATGGAAAACAATAAGAGCACTAGCTTTCGGCTTCACCCAGTCTGAGGTTAGAGCTCGGAGGACCCGGTCGTGACAATCGCAGAGGTGCTCCCTTTACTCCCTAGCCGAACAATCGGGAATGTAGGGTTAAGCACAGGAGCCAGGCAACCCAGCTTGCAAATCGCTTAAGTCAATATGGTGCATATTGTGGCGTAATACACGAACAAGGAACGAAGCCGTACAAGTATAATCATATGCAAGAGGAAAAGCTTCATAAAGGAAGCCCCCAGATAAACGGGGTATTTGAATTTGTGCGTCACAAACAAAGTTTGGACAAGGAAATTTTTTACAAGCAACTTTTTTCCAAAAAGGTATAATGCTTGGTCGAACCGAACATAAATTAAAAATTGAAAACTTTGAGCATGAAGGCAACTTAGCTGGTTAATGTGTTCGATGTTGATGACGCAGGCCGAGATTGTGGCGGGACGAGATCCCAGCCCCCAAGCCGTCCCAAGATGTTCGAGTAAAGAACTCGGCTTGATGAAGTGGTGACACAGCATAGTCGATGGGCGAGGTGAAAACCCCAGTCCGACCGCGGCGACGGAGCAGGGCAGCAGTGTGACGCTGAAGCCCCCAGCATGTGTTAATGAAGTGATGATGAAGCTCCCGGTCAGCCGAGGTGACATGGTACATCGGTACTCCGCGGTGACAGCGCTGCCCGGATTATCTACCTGTGCACAGAAAATAGTGCAAGCCGGAGATAATCTATACCTACTATTAAAGGGAATAGGTATTCTTGGTTTGGTTCCACTTTGTTTCGACCCGTTTTAACTATTTTTACGTATGCTACTTCTTAATTGGAAATCGAGACATTATTTTGTTATTGAGGGAAATTGGAAACCGAGACGTTCTATTTGTAAAAGAAAGGAAAAACTAACCAAAGCGTCCGGCTGGCCCATATCTCTATTTTTTATATGTCGGCAGTGTGCTAGGCCAAGTCTTGCCTGCATCGGCTGGCTGAGCTGCTGCTGGCTCACGCTCCATCCTAGAGCGAGCCAAAAAGAATTGGTGCTCGTGCGGGAGTCGAACTCGCAACACAGCACAAATACACAAATCTTTTTTACCTGATCCACCGTACTAAGGATGGTAGAGCCTGCCTAAAAAAGTGGGCCAAGTCAAACTGGGTCTTCTTCAAAAAGTTGATCGATGGATTTGCTGCCCCATTAAATAGTACCATCTTGCCATTTTTTACAGAATTTTACAGCTTTATATATGTACACGAGTTGTGTTGAAGACAAACAAGGCGCCTCAAGAATAAGAACTAAAAGGATGAAGTGTGTGTGTGTGTCATCCATCCAGTGGGCATAAAACGAAGGAGAAATTAATACCTAGGAATTAAATATCTAAAGAGGTGTGCATGACATAGATTCCTGCAAGACAAATAGCAATGACACAAGCGTTTTGGACTAATAACACAATGGAATAATACTTGGTAAGAGGGCACAACACGAGAGTGGATTTGGGAGAGGTGAGAGGGGCTAAAACACACTTAGCAAGATTTCTTCATGACTCAGTGTGAATTCCAAAAATTGCACCAACTTCCAAATAATGCCTTGGTATGTAGGACTTGAAAATTAGGCCTTTTAAATAACATAGCAGTCATACAAAAATCGTACCAAAAATATCATACGTGATGGTTTTTAATTCACGACCTATATGCATTTATGGTAGCATGCGTCTCGCTGCCACAGTTGGGTGGCACCATTCCGATATTATTATGCCATGTTGCTGCGATGGACACATTAATTATCTCTCCCGTTGCAACGCACGGGCATATGTGCTAGTAGGAATAATAAAAAAATGTTGCATAATCAATAATTTATGCAAAGTGAGTAATGAAAGAAATATGGCCTGTGCGCCGAACACTCGATGAGGTAGAGCTCTCTTGGCGATGCCGAAGTCCCCGAGGCAACCAAACACGTCGGTATGGCAATACGACCAACAAGGTGATCACGTGAGCCGATTTACGCCGATTAGGACGACGGCGTCGGCTTGCCGAAGAGACCACGTGACGCGGTCGAAGTCATTCACCTACACACATAAAATAGTGCGGTTCAAAAAGGATAATTGCTTTTCGCAAAAATAATTTATTAAAAGAGATGTGGCCTGGCGTCGAAGTCATGTCGATGCAGGGCGTCGGCGTGACGCGGTGAAGGCGTGGCCAAGCCCGAATTCGCAGGCCGGTCTGCATTCTGGATGCGGCATTCGCCGAACTATATACGGAAACTGACCGAACCACCACGCCACCGTTGTTAATACAGCCACCATTTGATAGACCTGTGTATAGATGATGAAACAAACCGGAGTAATAATTCCTTGGGAAAAATAAACCCAAGCAAGAAAAAAATACTAGGATTAATAGCACCTGGTTTATCTGTTGTAGCAATCTGGAGAAAGGTTACTCCCAAAATTAGGGCTCGATCCACACACCCATTGCCTGATGGGTGATGAAGTGGTGGCATGGCGATGCTAGCAAAAGTTGGCTCGCCGAGGAAAATCCTGTGGTCCAGCTAATGTGATAAAGCTGGTTGGCTGGTGGCGCCGAAGTCTCCGAAGTAAGTTGATGAAGAGATGGTGAAGCCCTCGGTCTAGCCGAGGAGACAGAGCAGGTCGGTAAGGAGACATTGCAGCTGCCGTGTCAGCCGATGTGTTGAAGCAGTTCGGCGTGATGGACATCGGCTTGAAGAAGCAACAGTGCGGCCATGCCGACGCAGGTCGTAACTTGTGACGCGGTCAATGCCGGTTTGATGAAGTGACCATGCGGCGATGCGTGTGTTCCCGCTCCGTGTAATCCGTGGGGCGGCGATGTTTGTGATGATTTATCCTTGGTGATTCCGAACTCTTGTTCGCTCGCCAAGATGATGATCCGAAGAAGTTGAGCTCGGCTCGACGTGTCTAGTGCACGTCGGCAGACGTGGAGCAGTATTGCCGAACTGGTTTGACACCAGCATGATAGTGAAGATTACCTCAGAGGAGGCTTAAAATTTTATGGGCACGTGTTTAAAAACAGTGCACAATACCCTAGGAGCAAATTCCTTTAAGAAGGTTGTCCCATATCACGTTCATAAAGAAACATGAATTCGGGTCGGATACGTATTCGGGCAGAAAACAAATCCGAAAAGTGATGCACCAATCGGAAGGTTCCCGGAGTTTGGACGGTCGGATCGAGCTGAAATTTGGAGGGGTGGTAGATATAGGAATTTCGCAGCCGATCAACGGTTGGATCTTCCAAAGGACGTCCGAGCTAGGTGCTGGAGACCACGCCCTAAACTCGTCCAGATTCCCGTCCAGATTTGACAGGGCTCCGGTATATTGTAGATTGCTGGAGATTCCTCCATCGGAACTCGACGAAATTTTGCATGGTTGTTGTAGACTCAATTCACCACAATTCCAAAAAAGGAATCGTCAAAGTGATGCTCGAGGAGGCGGTGGCAGCGGATACAAGTTCGCTGTTCAGAAAAGACAGCACGGTCGCCCGAGGGCAATGTTGACGTTGAGACCCCGAGCTCCATGGATGATTCCTCCCTGATCTTGATAGAGATCGGAGTTGATGTTGATGAAGGCCCCCGTCCGAACACGACGATTGGAGATGAAGCGCGGTTCTCGGTCGGGCCGAGGTGACCAGTCGAGCCGGCGATGAAGATGCCGGTGTCGCAGTTGATCTGCAGGCGAGCCATATCCTTTACCGATCCCACAGCCGAACTCTCAATGAAAGCACCATTGTCGGTGTCAAAACCGGCAGATCTCGGGTAGGGGGTCTCAAGCTGTGTATCATGGATCAATGGGTAACAGGAGACAGGGGCCATGATGTTTACCCAGGTTCGGGCACTCTTGATGGAGGTAAAACCCTACGTCATGCTCTTGTTTATATTGATGAGTATAGGGGTTACAAGAGTTGATCTACCACGAGGTCGTAGAGGCTAAACCCTAGAAGCTAGCCTATGGTATGATTGTTGTATATGTTATCTATCGACTAGTCTGGCCTCGGTTTATATAATGCACCAATGGCCTAGGATAAAAAGAGTCCTAGCCGAATACGCCGGTGGGGAGGAGTCCTTGTCTTGATCACCAAGTCTTGTGGAATCTTCCATGTATGCGGCAGCTGTCCGAACTGGCCCATGAGTATACGGCCATGGGGGTCCTCGGCCCAATCTAACAGATCGGGAGATGACGTGTTGAGTACCCCCTAGTCCAGGACACCGTCAGTCGCCTCGAGGCGCCCCCAGGACTACCTCCCCTCGGCTCGGTACCTTTTGAGACAACACCTCGACGTTGTCCGTAGGGCAAGGGGTGGAGGCGGTCGGAAGTGAATTGCGATTCATATCCAACGAGTCCGACGAAGATACGTTGAGACGGGCTCGGGACGGACTGCATAATCATATTCGGCGTAAGGAGAAGCAGTGCAATAAAACATACCATGAATTACTATGGTATCCGGATACTTACGACTTCGCCAGGGGCTTGTCCCTGGGTAACCACTCGTCGTCGCTGTAGGCGGCCGTCGTGGAGCAGTCCGGAAGGAGGGTCCTTCCCTTCTTGGACCCTTCGGCCTCCCCGGTTGGGGCGGCCTTCCTTTTCTTGTCTCCCCCGGCTGGGGGGAGAACTTTTCTCTTCCTCCTCCTCGTTTTTGTGGGAGGACTGCGCTTCGGAGTTATCGGACGATGAGTCCGATATAACCTTGCGCCGGAGACCCTTTCGGGTCCCCGTGGCCTTCTTCTTGGCCTTCTTCATCGGCACCTTGTAAGGCATTGGAGCCAGCATCTCCGTTAGGAGAGCATCTGTAGGATCTTCAGGCAGGGGGCTGGGTAATCGATCTGCTCCACTATCTCTACCCAGCCTGTTAGTGGCTTGGAAGCTGAGATCTCGCACATGATTAAACTGGGGCAAATAAATATCTTGTGAGATATAAAAACTTACCGGATTGGCATGGCGCTTCGTGCTGAGTCCGCGGTCCTCGGTAAGGGAAGGAGGTACCTCGGTGCCCTTGAACAGCACCTTCCAGACGTCCTTGTGCGTCATGTCGAAAAGCTCTCGCAGCGTCTGGTGCTTGGCTGGGTCGAACTCCCACAAATTGAATACCCGTCGTTGACACGGGAGGATTCGGCGGAAGAGCATGACATGGACTATGTTGACGAGCTTGATTTTCTTGCTGATCATGTTCTTGATGCAGGTCTGGAGTCCGTTCAGCTCTACCAGATAACCCCAGGACAGGCCCTTCTCTTTCCAAGAAGTGAGCCGTGTGGGGATTGGATCGAAATTCGGGGGGCCGCCACCCAGCTGGTGTCACGCGGCTCGGTGATGTAGAACCACCCCGATTGCCACCCCTTTATGGTCTCCACATAGGAGCCTTCGAGCCAGGTGATGTTAGGCATTTTCCCACCATGGCGCCTCCCCACTCTGCTTGCTGGCCGACCACCACCTTCGGTTTAACATTGAAGGTCTTCAGCCATAGGCCGAAGTGGGGCTTGATGCGGAGGAAGGCCTCGCACACGACGATAAACGCCAAGATGTTGAGGATGAAATTGGGAGCCAGATCATGAAAATCCATCCCATAGTAGAACATGAGCCCGCGGACAAACGGGTGAAGGGGAAATCCCAGTCCGCGAAAAAAGTGGGTGAGGAAACTACCCTCTCATGGGGTTTGGGCGTAGGGATGATCTGCCCCGCATCTGGCAACCGGTGCGCGATGTCCGCAGCCAGATATCCGGCTTCCCGTAGCTTTGTGGTGTTCTCCTCCGTAACGGAGGAGACCATCCACTTGCCTCCCGCTCCGGACATGCTTGGAGTGGTTCGAGGAGAAAGACGCGAACTTGGGCGCTGGAGCTCGAGTGTGCGAGAATGGATAAGCAAGGAGGAAGAATGTGTGGGTAAAAAGGGTGAATCTTTGTCCCTTTATAAGGGCGGAAGAGGCGATGCGCCTCCCCACTTACCTGGTAAAATCGCTTATTCCCCAAACACCGTAATTGATGGCGCGGTTGGGTTACCCATACCTGTATTGATGAGAATCCCGTGATAAGGGGACACGATCTCTGCTTCGACAAGACGTGTCAAGAAAACCGCCTCGCGATATGTGCTGAGCTGGTTGAGAAAAACGGTTCAAATAATGAACGGGCCATGGCATGATGTCATATTGCTAAACGTGTCAGCAAATTAGATTTGTGGAAATATTATTCTCTCTATGGTGGTATGTGGAACTTTTTTTGCAGAGCCGGACACTGTCCTTGTGTTCAAAATCTTCTGTGGAGTATTCAGAGGAGGAACCCGCCTTGCAATGCCAAAGACAAATATGTGCGCCGGACTCATCGTCATTGAAGCCTGGTTCAGGGGCTAATGAGGGAGTCCTGGATTAGGGGGTCTCCGGACAGCCGGATTATATCCTTTGGCCGGACTGTTGGACTATGAAGATGCAAGATTGAAGACTTCGTCCTGTGTCCGGATGAGACTCTCCTTGGCGTGGAAGGCAAGCTTGACAATACGGATATGTAGATCTTTTTCCTTGTAACCGACTCTGTGTAACCCTAGCCCCCTCCGGTGTCTATATAAACCGGAGGGTTTAGTCCGTAGGACAACATACAATCATACCATATGCTAGCTTCTAGGGTTTAGCCTCTACGATCTCGTGGTAGATCAACTCTTGCAATACTCATATCATCAAGATTAATCAAGCAGGACGTAGGGTATTACCTCCATCGAGAGGGCCCGAACCTGGGTAAACATCGTGTCCCCCGCCTCCTATTACCATCCGCCTTAGATGCATAGTTCGGGACCCCCTACCCGAGATCCGCCGGTTTTGACACCGACAACTATGAAGAACTTGAAAGATGAAAGAACAAAGATTTATCCCTCAACTACGAGGGGAGGTAAGGAACTGCCATCTAGCTCTGCACTTGATTCACCTTCTGTTATGAGTAAACTTGCGACACCTACTCCTGTTATTCATTTTGATATGTCGCATTTTATTGATGATGCCACTTCTGCTTTGCATGATGCTTATGATGAAACTACTTCTATGCTTGATAATACTGTGCCACTAGGTGAATTTCTTGATGAACAACTTGCTAGGGTTAGAGAGAATGAAATTATCGAAACTGATAATATTGATGAAAGTGATGATGAAGATTCCCCCCCTAGTTATGAATTGCCTGTTGTGCCTGAGGGCTATGTTATGGATGAAGAAACTGCTTGAGACTTTTTAGCTTGCAGTGATAGATATGGTCTTAACAAATTGTTAGCTAAGATGAAAGAAAAATTCTTGAATTCTAGAATGAAACATGACCCTGCTTTTGCTACTTCACCAATATGTATCTCTGATAATGATTATGATTTCTCTGTCAATCCTGAGTAATTACTTTCGTTGAATCTGATCCTTTTTATGGCTATGAATCTGAAACTGTTGTGACATATCTTACTAAATTGAATGATATAGCCACCCTATTCACTAATGAGGAGAAAATTCGTTACTACTATATCCTCAAGTTATTTCCGTTCTCATTAAAGGGTGATGCGTCCCGGGGATGTGATTTATTACTTCTCTGCTAAATATTTCCCCGCTCATAAGAAACAAGCTGCCTTAAGGGAAATATATAATTTTGTGCAAATTGAAGAAGAGAGTCTCCCACAAGCTTGGGGAGGCTTATCCAATTACTTAATGCTTTGCCTGATCATCCTCTCAAGAAAAATGAAATACTTGATATCTTTTATAATGGATTAACCGATGCTTCTAGAGACCACCTGGATAGTTGTGCTGGTTGTGTTTTCAGGGAAAGAACTGTTGATCAAGCTGAATTGCTATTGAATAATATGTTGAGTAATGAAACTGATTGGACACTTCCTGAACCAACTCCTAAGCCAACTCCGAAGAAAAGGGGTATTCAATCTCTCAGTCTTGAAGATATGCAAGAGGCAAAGAAATCTATGAAAGAAAAGGGTATTAAAGCTGAAGATGTTAAGAATTTACCACCTATTGAAGAAATACATGGTCTTGCTAACCTGACACAGGTAGTAAAGGTAAATTCTCTCTATAGATTTGATGAAGGTGATATTCCTCGTAATAAGTCTCCTAGCCAATGCTTGGATGAGTTTGATAATTTTATTGTTAAACAAGAAAACTTCAATGCTTATGTTGGTAGACAATTGAAATGTAATGCTTATATGATTGAACACTTGAGTGATTATATGTCTAGAGTTAAAGGTGAGTTTAAACTTATTAGTAAACATGCCTCTATGGTTACCACTCAAGTAGAACAAGTGCTTAAAGCTCAAAATGATTTGCTCAATGAATTAAATAATAAGAAAAATGATAATGTTGTTAGAGTTGTGACTAGAGGGGGTAAAATGACTCAGGAAACACTATATCCCGAGGGCCACCTTAAGAGAGCTGAGCAAGATTCTTAGAGAACTAATGTTGATGCACCTAGTCCTTCCAAAAGGAAGAAAAGGAAAAATGATAGGACTTTGCATGCTTCTAGTGAACCTGTTGTTGACACACCTGAGAATCCCAATGATATTTCTATTTCTGATGCTGAAACACAATCTGGTAATGAACATGAACCTAGTGATAATTTTAATGATGATGTTCATGTTGATGCTCAACCTAGCAATAACAATAATGTAGAGATTGAACCTGTTGTTGATCTTGATAACCCACAATCAAAGAATCAACATTATGATAAGAGAGACTTTGTAGCTAGGAAGCACGGTAAAGAAAGGGAACCATGGGTTCAGAAACCCATGCCTTTTCCTCCTAAACCATCCAAGAAAAAGGATGATGAGGATTTTGAGCGCTTTGCTGAAATGATTAGACCTATCTTTTTGCGTATGTGTTTGACTAATATTCTTAAAATGAACCCTTATGCTAAGTATATGAAAGATATTGTTGCAAATAAAAGAAAGATACCAGAAGCTGAAGTTTCCACCATGCTTGCTAATTATACTTTTAAAGGTGGAATACCTAAGAAACTAGGAGATCCAAGAGTACCAACTATACCATGCTCCATTAAAATAAACTATGTTAAAACTGCTTTATGTGATCTTGGAGCCGGTGTTAGTGTTATGTATATCTGGCCGTGGGTCGGGCCGGGCTTGGGCCGGGCCTAAAAAAACCCATGGCAGAAAACTGAGGCCCAGGCCCTACCATCGGGCCTACTTTTCAAGCCCAAGCCCAGCCCATCTGGTAAAAAGCCCTTAGGGCTTAGGGCCGTGGGCTGGGCCTCTTCCTTAAAATGTCAATATGCTAAGACCAAGCCCGCCCAGGCCCTGCTGGTGGGCTCAAAACTCAGGCCCAAGCCCGGCCCATGGTCAAGCCCATCGGGCCTAGGCCCTGGATTTTAGGGCAGGGCCTGGGTGGGCCGACAGGGCCACGCCTGAGATGGCCAGGACTAGTGTTATGCCTCTCTCTATATATCGTAGACTTGATTTGAATAAGTTGACACCTACTGAAATATCTTTGCAAATGGCTGATAAATCAACTGCTATACCTGTCGGTATTTGTGAGGATGTGCTTGTTGTGGTTGCAAACGTTACTATTTTAACGGACTTTCTTATTCTTGATTTTCCCGAGGACGATAGTATGTCTATTATTCTTGGTAGACCCTTTTTGAATATTGCAAGGGCTGTTATTGATTGCAACAAAGGCAATGTCACTTTTCATGTTAATGGTAATTAGCATACAGTACACTTTCCGAGGAAACAACCTCAAGTCCACAGTATTAATTCTATTGGAAAAACTTCAACGATTATTATTTGAGGTTTTGAATTTCCTCTTCCTACTGTCAAGAAGAATTATGATATTCTTATTGTTGGGGACATGCATATCACCGTTGAGGTAACCTAATGTTATTCGAAAATTCTCTGGTTTCATGCGATTAGGAAAGAGTTTATTAACAAGACTTGATCAACCTTGTTAGTGGATTCCTTTTGATGAGCATGAAATGGATGAAGTTAGAAAGCATAACTCTCTGTACCCTCCTTTTACTTTCTGTTATTTAGATTAAATGAAGCAAAATAGTATTTTCTGTCTATTTTCTAAATTGTCCTTGCAATAAAAAATACCCCGAAAATATAAGTTCTCCAAATGTCCTGAAAATTTTATATGATTTTTTCTAGAATATTTAAGAATTATTGGCACTGAGAACACACCAGGGGGCCTCGGCACCTAGCCACGAGGGTCTAGGGCACGCCCACCCCCCTAGGGGGCGCCCCCTGCCTTGTGGACCCCACGTGGGCCCCTCCACTTATTCTTGCACCCACACACTCCGTCTTCCTCCAGAAAAAATCATCCACTAGCTCAAACCCGAGTTCTAGCTCATCTTGCTGCCATTTTTTATCTCCTTGCTCAAAGCTCCATTCACAAAACTGCTTTGAGGAATTGTTCTTCGGTATGTGACTCCTCCAATGGTCCAATTAGTTTTTTTTCTAGTGCTTTATTTATTGCAAATTTTTGCTGGTTAGGTGATCTTGTTCTTGAGCTTGCATGTCAAATTTATGTGGTCAAAACTAGTTTTAATGCATGATATGGCCTCTAGGCACTTGTAGGAGTAGTTGCTATCAATCTTGTTGAGTTTGATTCACTAAATATTGCAGAAATTTTTCGGAGAAAGAAAATGATGATGACGATATGGAGCCGCCGCCAAGCCGTAATCTCTCTCGGGAGGGCTGATCTGGAGTCCGTTCGGGGCTTCGGAGGGAGAATCCATCGCCATCGTCATCATCAACCTTCCTCCATCACCAATTTCATGATGCTCACCACCGTGCGAGAGTAATTTCATCGTAGGCTTGCTAGACGGTGATGGGTTGGATGGGATTTATCATGTAATCGAGTTAGTTTTTTTAGGGTTTGGTCCCTAGTATCCATTATCTTCTGAGATTGATGTTGCTATGACTTTGCTATGCTTAATGCTTGTCACTAGGGCCCGAGTTCAATGATTTCAGATCTGAACCTACTATGTTTCCATGAATATATGTGAGTTCTTGATCCTATTTTGCAAGTCAATAGTCACCTACTATGTGTTATGATCCGTTAACCCCGAAGTGACAATAATCGGGACAATTACCGGTGATGACTATAGTTTGAGGATTTCATGTATTCACTAAGTGCTAATGCTTTGTTCTGGTACTCTATTAAAAGGAGGCCTTAATATCCCTTAGTTTCTGATAGGACCCCGCTACCGCGGGAGTGTAGGACAAAAGATGCCATGCAAGTTCTTTTCCATAAGCACGTATGACTATATTCGGAATACATGCCTACATTACATTGATGAACTGGAGCTAGTTCTGTGTCACCCTATGTTATAACTGTTGCATGAGGAATCGCGTCCGACACAATTATCCATCACTGATCCATTGCCTATGAGATTTTCACATATTGATCTTTGCTTAGTTACTTTACAGTTGCCAGTGTTACAATCACTACAAAACCAATACTGTTACATTTGCCACCGTTACCGCTACTTCCATATTACTTTGCTACTAAATATTTTGCTGCAGATATTAAGTCTTTCGGGTGTGGTTGAATTGACAACTCAATTGGTAATAGTTGAGAATATTCTTTGGCTCCCCTTGTGTCGAATCAATAAATTTGGGTTGGATACTCTACCCTCAAAAACTGTTGCGATCCCCTATACTTGTGGGTTATCATTGGACTATGTCTATACGGCTAAAAATCTGACAGATCCCTTTATGAAAGGACTATCACGTGTTGTGATAGATAATGCATCGAGGGAGATGGGTATGAGACCCACATGAGTTTCCATGGTGGTAACCCAACGTATGTGATCGGAGATCCCGTGAAGTAGGACCTAGGAAAACAAGCCAGTGGTGAACTGAGGAGAGTAATATACTAACCCACTCCATTGAAGATGCAATACTCTCAATACTGTATGGTAGGATGGCTTTGTCTTAATGTGTTCCAAAGCTTATGTAAGCAAGATGCTATCCTATAGAGCGATCTTTGGAGGAACACACCTATGTGAGCCCGACTGCTAGTGATAGTCTATGAGATTGGGGTGATCTCTAGTAAGCTCATGAATAGGCCAGGAGTGTGACTTATATGCTCCACCCGAGGGGTCAGCCTTCGGTAGCCCAGTACTAGTAAGACATGTGGTGAAGCTTCTTTACGCCAAACTTACAATTCAAGGCATATTCCATTGTTCAGTTTTGATGGAGTGTAGCTACTTGCTCTAGGTGAAGCTCAACCTTAACAGGTCTTCACTAAAACACTGGTATATCGAAACAGCAATTGGAACAGAGGACACAATGGGCCCTCAAGATCTGGTGGGGGATTGCTGAATTTGGGATGGGCTTTAGGACCATATAGCAATTTCTGAAAAATCTCTAAGGGCCCATGTGGGTATATGGCACTAGGTGTAGTGGGAAGTTTAGTCCCACCCCGCTAGTGGAGGAGTTGGACCTCTTTATAAAGGTTTCTCTTCTACATGCAATTGCAGCTTGAGAATGGAAGAGGCCCTCGCGCGCTCCTCCTCCGCCGCCCGCCTCGCCATGCCACGCCACGCCATGCCTCGTCACAACGCGCCACGGGTTCCAGGATTGAGCCGAGCTGAGCTCACACCTACGTGCTTATTTTTGCCAATCACTAATGGAGAGTTTCTGACAGCTGGTCCATGATGTGAGATGTTAGATTGTGGGATTTCACGGACTCGGACGTGGGTCGACGCCACGTCTCTCCACGCGGTTGCGCCTATATAAGTGTGTGGTGTCTCCCAACCCTAGCCGCCATGAACAGATCACATCTGCTCACGCGCGTGCCCACCGTCGTTCATTTGCTGGCGCTGCCGCCGGTGACTCCATCCCGCCTGCTGCGTACACGGTTGACGGGAGAGCATGTATCTGAAACCCCGCCTATCTGGTTCCTGTACGGGAGAGGGGCGAATATGTTTTTGGGAAGCGACTACGCGACTGCTCGCATCCGATCCACTACTTCCTCTACGTCCGCGTCGTCTTCATCATCACCATGTCCACCGATGCCGAACATGCCGTCGCCGAGAATCTCGAGGCCGACAAGAAGGCCGCTGAGGACGCTACTGCAGCCACCACTACTGCGGCCTCTGCATGGCCTACTGGAGTGTATAACTCGTTTATCCCGCTCCTACTATTTTCTGTTTTAGCCATGCTAACATTATATGTAGATCTTTCTGCAATTAGCGTAGTATGTGCTTGCTAGATTGAATATCAGTATGAGTTTATTTGTGTCAATGCCATGCTAGTAATTTACTCGCGGATTAAGTTAATCGAAAAATTTCCTATTTACTCAACAATCCAAAAACCTATTATGTGTAGGAATTTTTCGGCGACTAGCTTTGCCACAGCACTGAAACCGGATAAGTTTATCGATACATATTTTAAGCGTGGGCAGACAAAGACCACCTTATGGCTCACGGCCATGAACGTGTTCTAGGTCACCGGTGTTCCTTCAGGAACGATTGCTCCTGCACAGGAGAAGGCATTCAAGGAAGCTACCGTCGTGTTCCTAGGAGCAGTTCTTAGTGTGATCGGAGATAAGTTGGTCGACGCATATTTACATGTGCATGTTGCCAAGGACTTGTGGGAGGCGCTCGAATCTAAGTTCGGGGCCACCGACGCTGGGAGCGAAATGTATGTTATAGAGCAGTTCCACGATTACAAGATGGTTGAAAACCGTCCTGTACTAGACCAGGCTCATGAGATAATATGCATCGTTAAGGAGCTTGAACTTCTTAAGTGCGAGTTACTGGGCAAGTTTGTCGCGGGCTGCATAATCACTAAGCTTCCTAATTCTTGGAGGAACTTTGCCACCACTCTAAAACATCAGAGGCATGAATTCTCTGTGGAGGATGTCATTGGCCATCTGAGTGTTGAGCAGAATTCGAGGGCAAAGGACTCACATGGAAAAGGGGCCGAAGGAACCTCTGTCGCCAACATGGTGAACCAGAGGAACCATAACTCCCACAAGCCCAAGGGAAAGAATGGTGTCCAACACAATACCGACTTTAAGAAGAAGGGTAAGAAGACCTTTAAGAAGAACAAGAAGGACGAGGGCTGCTTTACTTGTGGTTCGGTTGAATACTGGGCCAACAAGTGGCCAAGCAAGTACAAAAAGCCAGGAAAGGATTCTAATTCTGTCAACATGATTGTGGGCAACAATGAAAATGGTGCATCTAGGTATGGTAATTTATTTACTGTTTTTTCAGTGTTTCAGCCCACCGATTGGTGGGTGGACACAGGTGCAGGTGTGCACGTGTGTGCTGACATTTCATTGTTTTCTTCTTACCAGGTCACAAGCCACGGGTCCATATTGATGGGGAATGGCGCGAGTGCTTATGTTCATGGTGCTGGCACGGTCGATCTGAAGTTTACTTCGGGAAGGATCATGCAGCTGAAGAATGTGCAGCATGTCCCTGCCCTCAAGAAGAACCTCGTTAGTGGCTCCCTGCAATGTAGAGAAGGGTTTAAGTTGGCTTTTGAGTCTAATAAATTGAAATATGGACTCTTTGTTGGAAAAGGTTATGAGAGCGGAGGAATGGTCCGCCTTTCCCTCACAGATTTTTGTAATAAAGTCGTGAACAATATTCATTCGAATGTTAATGAATCTGAAGTTTGGCATTCACGTCTTTGTCACCTTAGTTTTGGTGTTATGACGCGGCCAGCTAAGTTGGATTTAATCCCGAGTTTCACTGTAGCCAAAGGTTCTAAGTGCCTTTCATGTGTGCAAGCTAAGCAACATCGCAAGCCTCACAAGGCCACGGAGGAGAGACACTTGGCACCATTAGAACTCATACATTCTAATCTTTATGAGATGAATGGTGTGTTGACTAAAGGTGGAAAGAAATACTTCATGACATTGATAGATGATTCCACTAGATATTGATTTGTGTATCTGTTAAATACTAAATATGAGGCTCTACACTACTTTAAAATCTATAAGGCAGAAGTTGAGAATCAACTTGAAAAGAAAATTTATCAAGTCCAGTCAGATCATGTTGGAGAGTACTTCTCGAGTGAGTTTGATTCCTTTTGTGTGGAACACGGCATTATTCATGAGAGGACGCCTCCCTATTCACCCTAGTCAATCGGGGTTTCCGAGCGGAAAAATCGTACTCTAACTGATTTGGTTAACGCCATGTTAGATACATCGGGTTTATCCAAGGCATGGTGGGGGGAGGCTATATTGATGACATGTCATGTCCTAAATAAAGTTCCGACAAAGGATAATGAGATCACTCCCTATGAGAAATGGGTGAAGAGAAGGACAACACTCTCGTACTTGCGTACTTGGGGCTGTTTGGCGTAAGTTAATGTGCCGATCCCCAAAAAGCGTAAGCTTGGACACAAGACTGTGGACTGTGTTAATATGGGCTATGCTAAGAACAGCGTTGGCTATAGATTTCTAGTAGTGAAATCTGAGGTACCTAACCAGAAGGTCGGTACAATTTTGCAGTCTAAGGATGCTACATTCTTTGAGGATATCTTTTCCTATGAGAGATATGCAAAGCACTTCTAGACAGGAATCTGAGGAGACTCCTGAGCCTGCCATTCCTATGGAATATTATGAACGAACACATGATGAAAATCCTGAGGAGGATGACGAGGAAACCCTTGGTAGGGGCAAGAGACAAAGGACAGCAAAGACCTTTGGTGATGATTTCTCCGTGTACCTCGTGGATGATACTCCCACTTCTATTTCAGAAGCGTATGCCTCTCCAGAAGCTGACTACTGGGAGGATGCAATCTATAGCAAGATGGATTCCATCATGGCTAACGGCACATGAGAGATCACTGACCATCCATATGGTTGCAAACCTTTGGGATGTAAGTGGATGTTCAAGAAGAAGCTTAAGCCCGATGGTACGATTGAAAAGTACAAGGCTAGGCTTGTGGCCAAGGGCTATGACCAGAAAAAAGAGGAAGATTTCTTTGATACTTAATCACATGTGGCGAGACTGACCACTATTCGAGTATTACTCTCGTTGGCGGCCTCGCATGGTCTTCTCGTCCACCAGATGGATGTTAAGACGGCTTTTCTGAGTGGAGAGCTAAACGAGGAAATCTACATGCAACAGCCAGATGGCTTTGTGATAGATGGTCAGGAAAGAAAGGTGTGTAGGTTGCTAAAATCTTTATATGGCCAGAAGCAAGCACCTAAGCAATGGCATGATAAGTTCAATACAACTCTGACATATGTTGGTTTTGTTGTTAATGAGGCTGACAAATGTGTATACTATCGCCATGGTGGGGGCGAAGGAGTTATACTGTGCTTGTATGTTGATGACATACTGATATTTGGAACAAACCTCAAAGTCATTGAGGAGGTCAAATCGTTTCTATCTTAGAACTTTGAGATGAAAGACCTTGGTGTGGCTGATGTTATCTTGAACATTAAGCTACTGAGAGATAATGAGGGTGGGATCACACTTCTGCAATCCCACTATGTTGATAAGGTGTTGGGTCGGTTTGGATATTCGGACTGCACACCATCTCAAACACCATATGATCATAGCGTGTTGATTTGAAAGTCCAAATGCATGGCTAAAGATCAATTTAGATACTCTCAAATCATTGGTTCACTGATGTACCTAGCGAGTGCAACGAGGCCTGACATCGTGTTTGCTGTGAGCAAACTGAGCCGGTTTGTTTCCAAACCGGGTGATGTACATCGGCATGCTGTTGAAAGAGTTATGCGCTATCTGAAAGGTACTATGAACTATGGACTTCACTATACCGGAGACCCGTCGGTACTTGAAGGGTATAGCGATGCAAAATGAATCTCCAATGCTGATGAGATCAAGGCCACTACTGGGTATATGTTCACTCTTGGCGGTGGCGCTGTTTCCTGGAAGTCTTGCAAGCAAACGATCTTAACAAGATCGACAATGGAAGCAGAATTAACAGCATTAGACACATCTGGTGTTGAAGCAGGATAGCTTCGAGATCTTTTGATGGACTTGCCATTGGTTGATAAACCGGTTCCGACTATCCTTATGAACTGTGACAATCGGACTGTCATCACCAAAGTGAAGAGTTCAAAGGATAACATGAAGTCCAACAAACACATAAGAATGAGATTAAAAGCTGTCAGAAAATTAAGAAACCCCGGAGTCATAGTGTTGGACCATGTCCATACGGGAAAAAATCTGGCAGATCCCTTTACGAAAGGGCTATCACGTGTTGTGTTAGATAATGCATCGAGGGAGATGGGTATGAGACCCACATGAGTTGCCATGATGGTAACCCAACCTATGTGATTGGAGATCCCGTGAAGTAGGACCTGGGAAAACAAGCTAGTGGTGAATTGAGGAGAGTAACTATACTAACCCACTCTGTTGGAGATGCAATACTCTCAATACTGTATGGTAGGATGACTATTGTCTTAATGTGTTCCAAAGCTTATGTAAGCAAGATGCTATCCTACAGAGCGATCTTTGGAGGAACACACCTATGTGAGCCCGACTGCTAGTCACAGTCTATGATATTAGGGTGATCTCTAGTAAGCTCATGAATAGGCCAGGAGTGTCACTTATATGCTCCACCCGAGGGGTTAGCCTTCGGCATCCCAGTACTAGTAACACATGTGGTGAAGCTTCTTTACGCCAAACTGACAATTCAAGGCACAGTCGATTGTTCAGTTGTGAAGGAGTGTAGCTAATTGCTCTAGGTGAAGCTCAACCTTAACAGGTCTTCACTAAAACACAAGTATATCGAAACAGCAATTGGAATAGAGGACACAATGGTCCCTCGAGATCTGGTGGGGGATTGCTGAAATTTGGGATGGGATTTAGGCCCATATAGCAATTTCTGGAAAAATCTCTAAGGGCCCATGTGGGTATATGGCACTGGGTATAGTGGGAAGTTTAGTCCCACCCTGCTAGTGGAGAAGGAGTTGGACCTCTTTATAAGGGTTTCTCCTCTACATGCTATTGGAGCTTGAGAATAGAAGAGGCCCTCGCACACTCCTCCTCCGCCGCCCGCCTCGCCACGCCACGCCACGCCTTGTTACGACGCGCCGCGGGTTGCGGGATTGAGCCGAGCCGAGCTCACACCTACGCGCTTATATTTACCAGTCATTAACGGAGAGTTTCTGACACCTGGGCCATGATCTGAGACGTTGTATCATGGGCTGTCATGGACTCGAATGTGGTTCGAGCCCACGTCTCTCCATGCAGCTGCGCCTATATAAGTGTGCGGTGTCTCCCAACCCTAGCCGCCACGAACAGATCACATCTGCTCACGCGCATGCCCACCGTTGTTCATTTGATGCCGCTGCCGCCGGTGACTCCATCCCGTCCGCCGCGTACACGGTTGACGGGAGAGCAGGTCTCCAAAACCCCGCCCTTCTGATTCATGTACGGGAGAGGGGCGAATAGGTTTTTGGGCAGCGACTACACGATTGCTCACCTCCGAGCCTCTACTTCCTCTACGTCTGCGTCGACTTCATCACCATGATACGTCTCCAACGTATCTATAATTTTTGATTGTTCCATGCTATTATATTATCAACCTTGGATGTTTTATATGCATTTATATGCTATTTTATATTATTTTTGGGACTAACCTATTAACCCAGAGCCCAGTGCCAGTTTCTGTTTTTCCCTTGTTTCAGTGTTTCACAGAAAAGGAATATCAAACGGAGTCCCAACGGAATGAAACCTTCGGAAAAGTTATTTTTGGAAAGAAAGCAATACAGGAGACTTGGAGTGTAGGTCAGGGGATCAACGTGGAAGCCACAAGGCAGGGGGCGCGCCCACCCCCCTGGGCGTGCCCTCCACCCTCGTGGGCCCCTCGTGGCTCCCCGGATGTATTTCTTCCGCCTATATATATCCATATACCCTAAAACTATCGAGGAGCACAATAGATCGGGAGTTCCGCCGCCAGAAGCCTTCGTAGCCACCAAAAACCAATCTAGACCCGTTCCGGCACCCTGCCGGAGGGGGCAATCCCTCTCCAGTGGCCATCTTCATCATCCCGGTGCTCTCCATGACGAGGAGGGAGTAGTTCTCCCTCGGGGCTGAGGGTATGTACCAGTAGCTATGTGTTTGATCTCTCTCTCTCTCGTGTTCTTGAGGTGATACGATCTTGATGTATCGCGAGCTTTGCTATTATAGTTGGATCTTATGATGTTTCTCCCCCTCTAATCTCTTGTAATGGATTGAGTTTTCCCTTTGGAGTTATCTTATCGGGTTGAGTCTTTAAGGATTTGAGAACACTTGATGTATGTCTTGCATGGGATACTCGTGGTGACAATGGGGTATTCTATTGATCCACTTGATGTATGTTTTGGTGATCAACTTGCGGGTTCCGCCCATGAACCTATGCATAGGGGTTGGCACACGTTTTCGTCTTGACTCTCCGGTAGAAACTTTGGTGCACTCTTTGAGGTTCTATGAGTTGGTTGAATAGATGAATCTGAGATTGTGTGATGCATATCGTATAATCATACCCACGGATACTTGAGGTGACATTGCAGTATCTAGGTGGCATTAGGGTTTTGGTTGATTTGTGTCTTAAGGTGTTATTCTAGTACGAACTCTAGGTCTGTTTGTGACACTTATAGGAATAGCCCAACGGATTGATCGGAAAGAATAACTTTGAGGTGGTTTCGTGCCCTACCATAATCTCTTTGTTTGTTTTCCGCTATTAGTGACTTTGGAGTGACTCTTTGTTTCATGTTGAGGGATAGTTATGTGAACCAATTATGTTATTATTGTTGAGAGAACTTGCACTAGTGAAAGTATGAACCCTAGGCCTTGTTTCAACGCATTGCAATACCGTTTGTGCTCACTTTTATCATTAGTTACCTTGCTGTTTTTATATTTTCAGATTACAAAAACTATTATCTACCATCCATATTGCACTTGTATCACTATCTCTTCACCGAACTAGTGCACCTATACAATTTACCATTGTATTGGGTGTGTTGGGGACACAAGAGACTCTTTGTTATTTGGTTGCAGGGTTGTTTGAGAGAGACCATCTTCATCCTACGCCTCCTACGGATTGATAAACCTTAGGTCATCCACTTGAGGGAAATTTGCTAATGTCCTACAAACCTCTGCACTTGGAGGCCCAACAACGTCTACAAGAAGAAGGTTGTGTAGTAGACATCACACCACCATGTCCACCGACGCCGAACGTGCCACCGCCGAGAAGCTCGAGGCCGACAAGAAGGCCGCTGAGGAAGCTGCTGCCGCCACCACTACTGCGGCCTCTGCATGGCCTACTGGAGGGTATAACTCGTTTATCTCGCTCCTACTGTTTTCTGTTTCAGCCATGCTAGCGTTATACGTAGATCTTTCTGCAATTAGCGTAGTATGTGCTTGCTTGACTGAATATCAGTATGCGTTTATTTGTGTCAATGCCATGCTAGTAATTTACTTGTGGATTAAGTTAATCAAAAAATTGCCTATTTCCTCAACAATGTAAAAACCTATTATGTGTAGGAATTTTTCGGTGAGTGGCTTTGCCGCAGCACTGAAACCGGATAAGTTAACCTGTACATATTTTAAGCGTTGGCAGACAAAGACCACCTTATGGCTCACGGCCATGAACGTGTTCTAGGTCATCGGTGTTCCTTCAGGAACGATTGCTCCTGCACAGGGGAAGGCATTCAAGGAAGCTACTATCATGTTCCTAGGAGCAGTTCTTAGCATGATCGGAGATAAGTTGGTCGACGCATATTTACATGTGCATGTTGCCAAGGACTTGTGGGAGGCGCTCGAATCTAAGTTCGGGGCCACCGACGCTGGGAGCGAATGTATGTTATAGAGCAGTACTACGATTACAAGATGGTTAAAAACGGTCTTGTACTGGTGCAGGCTCATGAGAGAATATGCATCATTAAAGAGCTTCAACTTCTTAAGTGCGAGTTACCGGGCAAGTTTGTCGCGGCCTGCATAATCGCTAAGCTCCATGATTCCTGGAGGAACTTTTCCACCACAATGAAACATCAGAGGCGTGAATTATCTATGGAGGATGTCATCGGCCATCTGAGTGTTGAGCAGAATTCAAGGGCAAAGGACTCACACAGAAAATGTGTCGAAGGAACCTCTTTCGCCAACATGGTGAACCAGAGGAACCATAACTCCCACAAGCCCAAGGGAAAGAACGGTGTCCAACACTATACCGACTTTAAGAAGAAGGGTAAGAAGACCTTTAAGAAGAACAAGAAGGATGAGGGTTGCTTTACTTGTGGTTCGGTTGAACATTGGGCCAACAAGTGCCCAAACAAGTACAAGAAGCCAGGACAGGACTCTAAGTCTGTCAACATGATTGTGGGCAACAATGAAAATGATGCATCTGGGTACGGTAATTTTTTACTGTGCTTTCAGTGTTTTAGCCCACCGATTGGTGGGTGGACACAGGTGCACGTGTGCATGTGTGTGCTTACATTTCATTGTTTTATTCTTACAAGGTCATAGGCCATGGGTTCGTATTGATGGGGAATGGCGCGAGTGCTTCTGTTCATGGTGTTGGCACAGTCGATCTAAAGTTGGCACCATTCGAACTCATACACTCCAATCTTTGTGAGATGAATGATGTGTTGACTAAAGGTGGAAAGAAATACTTCATGACATTGATAGATTATTCCACTAGATATTGTTATGTGTATCTGTTAAATACTAAATATGAGGCTCTACACTACTTTAAAATCTATAAGGCAGAAGTTGAGAATCAACTTGAAAAGAAAATTAAACGAGTCCGGTCATATCGTGCTGGAGAGTACTTCTCGAGTGAGTTTGATTCCTTTTGTGCATAACACGGCATTATTCATGAGAGGACGCCTCCCTATTCACCCCAGTCAAACGGGATTGCCGAGCGGAAAAACCGTACTCTAACTGATTTGGTAAACGCCATGTTAGATACATCGGGTTTATCCAAGGCATGGTGGGGGAATGCTATATTGACGGCATGTCATGTCCTGAATAAAGCTTCGACAAAGGATAATGAGATCACTCCCTATGAAAATGGGCAAAGAAAAGGACGACACTCTCGTACTTGCATACTTGGGGCTGTTTGGCGAAAGTCAATGTGCCGATCCCCAAAAAGCGTAAGCTTGGACCCAAGACTGTGGACTGTGTTGATATGGGCTATGCTAAGAACAGCGTTGGCGATAGATTTCATTAGTGAAATCTGAGGTACCTGACCAGAAGGTCGGTACAATTATGGACTCTAAGGATGCTACATTCTTTGAGGATATTTTTCCTATGAGAGATATGCAAAGCACTTCTAGACAGGAATCTGAGGAGACTCCTGAGCCTTCCATTCCTATGGAATATTATGAACGAACACATGATGAAAATCCTGAGGAGGATGACGAGGAAACCCTTGGTAGGGGCAAGAGACAAAGGACTGCAAAGACCTTTGGTGATGATTTCTTTGTGTACCTCGTGGATAATACTCCCACTTCTATTTCAGAAGCGTATGCCTCTCTAGAAGCTGACTACTGGAAGGATGTGGTCCGTAGCAAGATGGATTCCATCATGGCTAATGGGACATGGGAGATCACTGGTCGTCCATACGGTTGCAAACCTTTGGGATGTACGTGGGTGTTCAAGAAGAAGCTTGGGCCCGATGGTACGATTGAAAAGTACAAGGCTAGGCTTGTGGCCAAGGGCTATGACTAGAAAGTAGAGGAAGTTTTCTTTGATACTTATTCACCTGTGGCTATACTGACCACCATTCGAGTATTACTATCGTTGGCGTCCTCGCATGGTCCTCTCGTTCACCAGATGGATGTTAAGACGGCTTTCCTGAGTGGAGAGCTAAACGTGGAAATCTACATGCAACAGCCAGATGGCTTTGTGATAGATGGTCAGGAAAGAAAGGTCTGTAGGTTGCTGAAATCTTTATATGGCCAGAAGCAAGAACCTAAGCAATGGCATGGTAAGTTCAATACAACTCTGACATCTGTTGGTTTCGTTGTTAATGAGGCTCACAAATGTGTATACTATCGCCATGGTGGGGGCGAAGGAGTTATACTATGCTTGTAGGTTGATGACATACTGATATTCGGAACAAACCTCAAAGTCATTGAGGAGGTCAAATCATTTCTATCTCAGAACTTTCAGATGAAAGACCTTGGTGTGGTTGATGTTATCTTGAACATCAAGCTACTGAGAGATAATGAGGGTGGGATCACACTTCTGCAATCCCACTATGTTGAGAAGGTGTTGAGTCGTTTTGGATACTCTCAAATCATTGGTTCACTGATGTACCTAGAGAGTGCAATGAGGCCTGACATCATGTTTGCGGTGAGCAAACTAGGCCGGTTTGTTTCCAAACCAGGTGATGTACGTTCACATGCTGTTGAAAGAGTTATGCGCTATCTCAAAGGTACTAGGAACTATGGACTTCACCATATCGGAGTCCCGTCGGTACTTGAAGGGTATAGTGATGCGAATTGGATCTCTGATGCTGATGAGATGAAGGCCACTACTGGGTATATGTTTACTCTTGGAGGTGGTGCTATTTCCTGGAAGTCTTGCAAGCAAACGATCTTAACGAGATCGACAATGGAAGCAGAATTAACAGCATTAGACACATCTGGTGTTGAAGTAGGATGGCTTCGATATCTTTTGATGGACTTGCCATTGGTTGATAAACCGGTTCCTGCAATCCTTATGAACTGTGACAATCAGACTGTCATCACCAAGGTGAAGAGTTCAAAGGATAACATGAAGTCCAACAAACACATAAGAATGAGATTAAAAGTTGTTAGCAAATTAAGAAACTCCGAAGTGATAGCGTTGGACTATATCCGTACGGCTGAGATTCTGGCAGATCCCTTTACGAAAGGGCTATCACGTATTGTGATAGATAGTGCATCGAGGGAGATGGGTATGAGACCCACATGAGTTGTCATAGTGGTAACCCAACCTATGTGATCGGAGATCCCGTGAAGTAGGTCCTGGGAAAACAAGCCAGTGGTGAACTGAGGAGACTAACTATACTAGCCCACTATGTTCAAGATGCAATACTCTCAATACTGTATGGTAGGATGACTATTGTCTTAATGTGTTCCAAAGCTTATGTAAGCAAGATGCTATCCTACAGAGCGATCTTTGGAGGAACACACCTATGTGAGCCCGACAGCTAGTCACAGTCTATGAGATTGGGGTGATCTCTAGTAAGATCATGAATAGGCGAGGAGTGTGACTTATATGCTAAACCCGAGGGGTCAGCCTTCGGTAGTCCAGTACTAGTAAGACATGTGGTGAAGCTTCTTTACGCCAAACTGACAATTCAAGGCATAGTCGATTGTTCAGTTGTGAAGGAGTGTAGCTACTTGCTCTAGGTGAAGCTCAACCTTAACAGGTCTTCACTAAAACACTAGTATATCGAAACAGCAATTGGAACAGAGGACACAATGGACCCTCGAGATCTGGTGGGGATTGCTGAAATTTGGGATGGGCTTTAGGCCCATATAGCAATTTCTGAAAAATCTTTAAGGTCCCATGTGGGTATATGTGTTGGGAAATGCAGTAATTTCAAAAAAAATCCTACGCACACACAAGATCATGGTGATGCATTGCAATGAGATGGAAGAGTGTTGTCTACGTACCCTCATAGACCGTAAGAGAAAGCGTTATGACAACACGATTGATGTAGTCATACGTCTTCACGATCGACCGATCCTAGTACCGAAGGTACGGCACCTCCGTGATCTGCACACGTTCGGCTCGGTGATGTCCCACGAACTCATGATCCAGTAGAGCTTCGAGGGAGAGCTTTTTCAGCACAACGGCACGACGACGGTGATGATGATGCTACAGGAACAGGGCTTCTCCTAACCACCGCTACGATATGATCGAGGTGGATTATGGTGGAGGGGGGCACCGCACATGGCTGGAAACAACCAACTTGTGTGTCCTAGGGTGCCCCCCTTCCCCTGTATATAAAGGAGCAAGGGGGAAGGCCAGTTGGCCCTAGTGGCGCACCAAGGAAGGAGGAATCCTCCTCCTAGTAGGAGTAGGATTCCTCCTTTCCTAGTCCTACTAGGTGGAGAGGGGGAAGGAAGGAAGGGAGAGGAAGAGGAGAAGGAAAGGGGGGGCGCCCCCTCCCTAGTCCAATTCGGACTCCATATAGGGAGTGGGCGTCACTGCCCCTTGTGGGATGCCTCCCCTCTTCCCTATGTCCCATGAAGGCTCAACTTTCCTCGGGGGGTTCCGGTAATCCTCCGGCACTCCGGTTTTCTCTAAAATCACCCGGAACACTTCTGGTGTCCGAATATAGCCTTCCAATATATCAGTCTTTATGTATCGACCATTTCGAGACTCCTCGTCATGTTCGTGATCACATCCGGGACTCTGAACTACCTTCGGTACATCAAAACACATAAACTCGTAATATCGGTCGTCACCGAACACTAAGCGTGCGGACCCTATGGGTTCGAGAACTATGTAGACATGACCGAGACACGTCTCCGGTTAATAAACAATAGCGGAACCTAGATGCTCATACCAGCTCCTACATATTCTACTAAGATCTTTATCGGTCAAACCGCATAGCAACATACGTTGTTCCCTTTGTCATCGGTATGTTACTTGCCTGAGATTCAATCGTCGGTATCTCAATACCTAGCTCAATCTCGTTACCGGCAAGTCTCTTTACTCGTTCAGTAATGCTACATCTTGTAACTAACTCATTAGCCATCCGATATATCAATATTTATGTCTCGACCATTTTGAGACTCCTCATCATGTCCGTGATCACATCCGGGACTCCGAACTACCTTCGGTACATCAAAACACATAAACTCGTAATAACGATCATCACCGAACGTTAAGCGTGCGAACCCTACGGGTTCGAGAACTATGTAGACATGACCGAGACACGTCTCTGGTCAATAACCAATAGCAAAACCTGGATGCTCATATTGTCTCTTACATATTCTACGAAGATCTTTATCGGTCAAACCGCATAACAACATACGTTGTTCCCTTTGTCATCCGTATGTTACTTGCCCGAGATTCAATCGTCGGTATCTCAATACCTAGTTCAATCTCGTTACTAGCAAGTCTCTTTACTCATTCCCTAATGCTACAACCCGTAACTAACTCATTAGCTACATTGCTTGCAAGGCTTATAGTGATGTACATTACCGAGAGGGCCCAGAGATACCTCTCCGACAATCGGAGTGACAAATCCTAATCTCGATCTATGCCAACTCAACAAACACCATCGGAGACACCTGTAGAGCACCTTTATAATCACCCAGTTACGTTGTGACGTTTGGTAGCACACAAAGTGTTCCTCCGGTATTCGAGAGTTGCATGATCTCATAGTCATAGGAACATGTATAAGTTTTGGAAAAGGCAATAGCAACAAACTAAATGATCATCTTGCTAAGCTAATGGATGGGTCAAGTCAATCACATCATTTTCTAATGATGTGATCCCGTTAATCAAATGACAACTCATGTCTATGGTTAGGAAACATAACCATCATTGATTCAACGAGCTAGTCAAGTAGAGGCAAACTAGTGACACTCTGTTTGTCTATGTATTCACACATGTACTAAGTTTCCGGTTAATACAATTCTAGAATGAATAATAAACATTTATCATGATATAAGGAAATATAAATAACAACTTTATTATTGCCTCTAGGGCATATTTCCTTGAGTCTCCCACTTGCACTAGAGTCAATAATCTAGATTACATTGTAATGATTCTAACGCCCATGGAGTCTTGGTGTTGACCATGCTTTGCTCATGAGAGAGGCTTAGACAAATATCTATGTCTCCCTCCTTAACTTGATCGCGGATGGAATTGAAGCTTCTCTTGATGTGCTTGGTTCTCTTGTGAAATCTTGTTTCCTTTGCCAAGGCAATTGCACCAGTATTGTCACAAAAGATTTTCATTGGACCCGATGCACTAGGTATGACACCTAGATCAGATATGAACTCCTTCATCCAGACTCCTTCATTTGCTGCTTCCGAAGCAGCTATGTATTCTGCTGCACACATAGATCCCACCACGACGCTCTGCTTGGAACTACACCAACTGACAGCTCCACCATTTAATAAAAACACGTATCCGGTTTGTGACTTAGAATCATCCAGATCGGTGTCAAAGCTTGCATCGACGTAACTTACAACGAGCTCTTTGTCACCTCCATATATGAGAAACATATCCTTTGTCCTTTTCAGGTATTTCAGGATATTCTTGACCGCTGTCCAGTGATCCACTCCTGGATTACTTTGGTACCTCCCTGCTAAACTGATAGCAAGGCACACATCAGGTCTGCTTCACAGCATTGCATACATGATAGAGCCTATGGCTGAAGCATAGGGAACACCTTTCATTTTCTCTCTATCTTCTGCAGTGGTCGGGCATTGACTCTGACTCAACTTCACACCTTGTAATACAGGCAAGAACCCTTTCTTTGCTTGATCCATTTTGAACTTCTTCAAAACTTTATCAAGGTATGTGCTTTGTGAAAGTCCAATTAAGCATCTTGATCTATCTCTATAGATCTTGATGCCCAATATATAAGCAGCTTCACTGAGGTCTTTCATAGAAAAATTCTTATTCAAGTATCCTTTTATGCTATTCAGAAATTCAGTATCATTTCCGATCAGCAATATGTTATCTACATATAATATCAAAAATGCTATGGAGCTCCCACTCACTTTCTTATAAATACAGGCTTCTCCAAAAGTCTGTATAAAACCATATGCTTTGATCACACTATGAAAGCGTATATTCCAACTCTGAGAGGCTTGCACTAGTCCATAAATGGATCGCTGGAGCTTGCACACTTTGTTAGCACCTTTTGGATTGACAAACCTTCTGGTTGCATCATATACAAATCTTCTTTAAGATATCCATTAAGGAATGCAGTTTGGACATCCATTTGCCAAATTTCATAATCATAAACTGCGGTAATTGCTAACATGATTCGGATGGACTTAAGTTTTGCTACGGGTGAGAAAGTCTCATCGTAGTCAACTCCTTGAACTTGTGGAAAACCTTTTGCAACAAGTCGAGCTTTGTAGGCAGTAACATTACCGTCAGCGTCAGTCTTCTTCTTGAAGATCCATTTATTCTCTATGGCCTGCTGATTATCGGGCAAGTCAACCAAAGTCCACACTTTGTTCACATACATGGATCCCATCTCAGATTTCATGGCCTCAAGCCATTTTGCGGAATCTGGGCTCATCATCGCTTCCTCATAGTTCGTAGGTTCGTCATGGTCAAGTAACATGACTCCAGAACAGGATTGTCGTACCACTCTGGTGCGGATCTTACTCTGGTTGACCTACGAGGTTCGGTAGTAACTTGATCAAAAGTTTCATGATTATCATCATTAGCTTCCTCACTTACTGGTGTAGGAATCACTAGAACTGATTTCAGTGATGAACTACTTTCCAATAAAGGAGAAGGTACAATTACCTCGCCAAGTTCTACTTTCCTCCCACTCACTTCTTTCGAGAGAAACTCCTTCTCTAGAAAGGATCCATTCTTAGCAACGAATATCTTGCCTTTAGATCTGTGATAGAAGGTGTACCCAACAGTCTCTTTTGGGTATCCTATGAAGACACATTTCTCCGATTTGGGTTCGAGCTTATTAGGTTGAATCTTTTCACATAAGCATCGAAGCCTCAAACTTTAAGAAATGACAACTTGGGTTTCTTTCCAAACCACAGTTCATAAGGTGTCGTCTCGACGGATTTAGATGGTGCCCTATTTAACGTGAATGCAGCCGTCTCTAAAGCATAACACCAAAACTATAGCGGTAACTCAGTGAGAGACATCATAGGTCACACCATGTCTAATAAAGTGCGGTTACGACGTTCGGACACACCATTATGTTGTGGTGTTCTAGGTGGCGTGAGTTGCGAAACTATTCCTCATTGTTTCAAATGAAGTCCAAACTCATAACTCAAATATTCACCTCCATGATCAGATCGTAGAAACTTGATTTTCTTGTTATGATGATTTTCCACTTCACTCTGAAATTCTTTGAACTTTTCAAATGTTTCAGACTTATGGTTCATTAAGTAGATATACCCATATCTGCTCAAATCATCTGTGAAGGTGAGAAAATAACGATATTCGTCGCAAGCTTCAATGTTCATTGGACCACATACATTAGTATGTATGATTTCCAATAACTCTGTTGCTCGCTCCATTGTTTCAGAGAACGGAGTTTTAGTCATCTTGCCCATGAGGCATGGTTCGAAAGTACCAAGTGATTCATAATCAAGTGATTCCAGAATTCCATCAGAATAGAGTTTCTTCATGCGCTTTACACCAATATGACCTAAACGGCGGTGCCACAAATAAGTTGTAATATCATTATCAACTCTGCATCTTTTGGCTTCAATACTATGAACATGTGTATCACTACTATCAAGATTTAGTAAAAATATTCCACTCATCAAGGGTGCATGACCATAAAAGGTATTACTCATATAAATAGAACAACCATTATTCTCTAATTTAAATGAATAACTGTATTGCATCAAACAAGATCCAGATATAATGTTCATGCTCAACGATGGCACCAAATAACAATTATTTACGTCTAAAACTAATCCCGAAGGTAGATGTAGAGGTAGCGTGCCAACGGCGATCACATCGACTTTGGAACCATTTCCCACACGCATCGTCACCTCGTCCTTAGCCAATCTTTGCTTAATCCATAGCCCCTGTTTCGAGTTGCAAATGTTAGCAACTGAACCAGTATCAAATACCCAGGCACTACCGCAATCATTAGTAAGGTACACATCAATAACATGTATATCAAATATACCTTTCACTTTGCCATCCTTCTTATCCGCCAAATACTTGGGGCAGTTCCGCTTCCAGTGACCAGTTCCTTTGTAGTAGAAGCACTTAGTCGCAGGCTTAGGTCCAGACTTGGTTTTCTTCATTTGAGCAGCAACTGGCTTGATGTTCTTCTTGAAGTTCCCCTTCTTCTCTTTACCCTTTTTCTTGAAAATGGTGGTCTTGTTGACCATCAACAATTGATGCTCCTTCTTGATTTCTACCTCCGCAGCCTTTAGCATTGCGAAGAGCTCAGGAATCATCTTATCCATCCCTTGCATATTATAGTTCATCATGAAGCTCTTGTGGCTTGGTGGCAATTATTGAAGAACTATGTTAATGACACTATCATCAGGAAGATTAACTCCCAGTTGAGTCAAGTGGTTGTGGTACCCAGACATTCTGAGTATATGTTCACTGACAGAACTATTCTCCTCCATCTTGCAGCTGTAGAACTTATTGGAGACTTCATATCTCTCAATCCGGGCATTTGCTTGAAATATTAACTTCAACTCCTGGAACATCTCATATGCTCCATGATGTTCAAAATGCCGTTGAAGTCCCGGTTCTAAGCCGTAAAGCATGGCACACTGAACTATCGAGTAGTCATCAGCTTTGCTCTGACAGGTGTTCACAACATCTGGCATTGCTCCTGCAGCGGGTTTGTCACCTAGCGGTGCTTCCAAGACATAATTCTTCTGTGCAGCAATGAGGATAATCCTCAAGTTACGGACCTAGTCCGTCTAGTTGCTACCATCATCTTTCAACTTAGCTTTCTCTAGGAATGCATTAAAATTCAATGGAACAACAGCACGGGCCATCTATCTACAACAACATAGACATGCAAAATACTATCAGGTACTAAGTTCATGATAAATTAAAGTTCAGTTAATAAAATTACTTAAGAACTCCCACTTAGATAGACATCTCTCTAATCATCTAAGTGATCACATGATCCATATCAACTAAACCATGTTCGATCATCACGTGAGATGGAGTAGTTTTCAAAGGTGAACATCACTATGTTGATCATATCTACTATATGATTCATGCTCGACCTTTCGGTCTCAGTGTTCCGAGGCCATATCTGCATATGCTAGGCTCGTCAAGTTTAACCCGAGTATTCTGCGTGTGCAAAACTGGCTTGCACCCGTTGTATGTGAACGTAGAGCTTATCACACCCGATCATCACGTGGTGTCTCGGCACGACAAACTGTAGCAACGGTGCATACTCAGGGAGCACACTTATACCTTGAAATTTAGTGAGAGATCATCTTATAATGCTACCATCGAACTAAACAAAATAAGATGCATAAAGGATAAACATCACATGCAATCAATATAAGTGATATGATATGGCCATCATCATCTTGTGCCTTTGATCTCCATCTCCAAAGCACCGTCATGATCACCATCCTCACCGGCTTGACACCTTGATCTCCATCGAAGCATCGTTGTCGTCTCGTCAACTATTGCTTCTACGACTATCGCTACCGCTTAGTGATAAAGTAAAGTAATTACATGGCGATTGCATTTCATACAATAAAGCGACAACCATATGGCTCCTGCCAGTTGTCGATAACTGTGTTACAAAACATGATCATCTGATAGAATAAAATTTAGCATCATGTCTTGACCATATCACATCACAACATGCCCTGCAAAAACAAGTTAGACATCCTCTACTTTTTTGTTGCAAGTTTTACGTGGCTGCTACGGGCTGAGCAAGAACTGTTCTTACCTACGCATCAAAAACCACAACGCGGTATAGTGATTGCTTTTTGATCTTCAGAAAGAACCATGTTCATTGAATCTGATTCAACTAAAGTTGGAGAAACTGACACCCACCAGCCACCTGTGTGCGAAGCATGTCAGTAGAACCAGTCTCGCGTAAGTGTACGCGTAATGTCGGTCTAGGCCGCTTCATCCAATAATATCGCCAAATCAAGAATCAACTAGTGATGGCAAGCAATATATATATACCCATGCCCACAACTCCTTTGTGTTCTACTCGTGCATATAACATCTATGCATAAACCTGGCTCGGATGCCACTGTTGGGGAACGCAGTAATTTCAAAAAAATTCCTACGCACACGCAAGATCATGGTGATGCATAGCAATGAGAGGGAAGAGTGTTGTCTACGTACCCTCGTAGACCATAAGCGGAAGCGTTACGACAACGTGGTTGATGTAGTCGTACGTCTTCATGATCGACCGATCCTAGCACTGAAGGTATGGCACCTCCATGATCTTCACACATTCGGCTCGATGACGTCCCATGAACTCACGATCTAGTAGAGCTTCGAGGGAGAGCTTCGTCGGCACGACGGCGTGATGACTGTCATGATGATGCTACCGGAATAGGGCTTCGCCTAAGCACCGCTATGATATGACCGAGGTGGATTATGGTGGAGGGGGACACCGCACACGGCTGGAAACAATCAACTTGTGTGTCCTAGGGTGCCCCCCTGCCCCCGTATATAAAGGAGCAACGGGAAGGCCGGCCGGCCCTAGTGCCACGCCAAGGGAGGAGGAATCCTCCTCCTAGTAGGAGTAGGATTCCTCCTTTCCTTGTCCTACTAGGAGGAGAGGGGGAAGGAAGGAAGGGAGAGGAAGAGCAGAAGGAAAGGGGGCGCGCCCCCCTTCCAAGTCCAATTCGTACTCCCTATAGGGAGGGGCACCGCTGCCCCTTTTGGCTGCCTCCCCTCTTCCCTATGGCCCATGAAGGCCCAACTTTCCTCGGGGGGTTCCAGTAATCCTCCTGCACTCCGGTTTTCTCCGAAATCACCCGGAACACTTCTGGTGTCTGAAAATAGCCATCCAATATATCAATATTTATGTCTCGACCATTTTGAGACTCCTCATCATGTCCGTGATCACATCCGGGACTCCGAACTACCTTCGGTACATCAAAACACATAAACTCGTAATAACGATCATCACCGAACGTTAAGCGTGCGGACCCTACGGGTTTGAGAACTATGTAGACATGACAGAGACACGTCTCTGGTCAATAACCAATAGCAGAACCTGGATGCTCATATTGTCTCTTACATATTCTACGAAGATCTGTATCGGTCAAACCGCATAACAACATACGTTGTTCCCTTTGTCATCGGTATGTTACTTGCCCGAGATTCGATCGTCGGTATCTCAATACCTAGTTCAATCTCGTTACTAGCAAGTCTCTTTACACATTCCCTAATGCTACATCCCATAACTAACTCATTAGCTACATTGCTTGCAAGGCTTATAGTGATGTACATTACCGAGAGGGCCCAGAGATACCTCACCGACAATAGGAGTGACAAATCCTAATCTCGATCTATGCCAACTCAACAAACACCATCGGAGACACCTGTAGAGCACCTTTATAATCACCCAGTTATGTTGTGACGTTTGGTAGCACACAAAGTGTTCCTCCGGTATTCGGGAGTTGCATGATCTCATAGTCATAGGAACATGTATAAGTTATGGAGAAAGCAATAGCAACAAACTAAACGATCATCGTGCTGAGCTAACGGATGGGTCAAGTCAATCACATCATTCTCTAATGATGTGATCCCATTAATCAAATGACAACTCATGTGTATGATTAGGAAACATAACCATCATTGATTCAATGAGCTAGTCAAGTAGAGGCAAACTAGTGACACTCTGTTTGTCTATGTATTCACACATGTACTAAGTTTCCGGTTAATACAATTCTAGCATGAATAATAAACATTTATCATGATATAAGGAAATATAAATAACAACTTTATTATTTCCTCTAGGGCATATTTCCTTCAATATTGCACTAGGTGTAGTGGGAAGTTTAGTCCCACCCCGCTAGTGGAGAAGGAATTGGACCTCTTTATAAGGGTTTCTCTTCTACATGCTATTGGAGCTTGAGAACGGAAGAGGCCCTCGCGCGCTCCTCCTCTGCTGCCCGCCACGCCACGCCATGCCTCGTCACGACGCTTTGTGGGTTGCAAGATTGAGCCGAGCCGAGCTCAAACCTACGCGCTTATTTTTGCCAGTCACTAACGAAGAGTTTCTGACAGCTGGGCCACGATCTGAGACGTCAGATCGTGGGCTGTCACGGACTCGGACATGGGTCGAGCCCACGTCTCTCCATGTGGCTGTGCCTATATTAGTGTGCGGTGTCTCCCAACCCTAGCCGCCACGAACAGATCACATCTGCTCAAGCGCACGCCCACCGTCGTTCCTTTGTTGCCGCTGTCGCCGGTGACTCCATCCCGTCCGCCACATACATGGTTGACGAGAGGGCATGACTCCGAAACCCCACCCTTCTGGTTCTTGTATAGGAGAAGGACGAATAGGATTTTGGGCAGCGACTACACGACTGCTCGCCTCTGATGCACTACTTCCTCTACGTCCATGTCGTCTTCATCATCACCATGTCCACCGACGTCGAACGTGCCGCCGGCGAGAAGCTCGAGGCCGACAAGAAGTTCGCTGAAGATGCTGCTGCCGCCACCACTGTCGCGGCCTCTGCATGGCCTGCTGGAGGGTATAACTCGTTTATCCCGCTCATACTATTTTCTATTTTAGCCATGCTAGCGTTATATGTAGATATTTCTATAATTATCGTAGTATGTGCTTGCTTGACTGAATATCAGTATGCATTTCTTTGTGTCAATGTCATGCTAGTAATTTACTCATGGATTAAGTTAATCATAAAATTGCCTATTTACTCAACAATCCAAAAACCTATTATGTGTTGGAATTTTTCGGCGAGTGGCTTTGTCGCGGCACTGAAACCGGATAAGTTTATCGATACATATTTTAAGCGTTGGCAGACAAAGACCACCTTATGGCTCACGGCTATGAACGTGTTCTGGGTCACCGGTGTTCCTTCAGGAACGATTGCTCCTGCACAGGAGAAGGCGTTCAAGGAAGCTACCGTCGTGTTCCTAGGAGCAGTTCTTAGCGTGATCGTTGGTTGATGCATATTTACATGTGCATGTTGCCAAGGACTTGTGGGAGGCGCTCGAATCTAAGTTCGGGGCCATTGACGCTGGGAGCAAAATGTATGTTATAGAGCAGTTCCATGATTAAAAGATGGTTGAAAACCATCCTATACTGGAGCAGGCTCATGAGATAATATGCATCGTTAAGGAGCTTGAACTTCTTAAGTGCGCGTTACCGGGTAAGTTGGTCGCGGGCTGCATAATCGCTAAGCTCCCTAATTCCTGGAGGAACTTTGCCAGCACTCTAAAACATCAGAGGCGTGAATTCTCTGTGGAGGATGTCATCGGCTGTCGGTGTCAAAACCGGTGGATCTCGGGTAGGGGGTCCCGAACTGTGCGTCTAGGCCGGATGGTAACAGGAGGCAAGGGACACGAAGTTTTACCCAGGTTCGGGCCCTCTCGATGGAGGTAAAACCCTACGTCCTGCTTGATTAATATTGATGATATGGGTAGTACAAGAGTAGATCTACCACGAGATCGAAGAGGCTAAACCCTAGAAGCTAGCCTATGGTATGATTGTTGATGTGTATGTCGTCCTACGGACTAAAACCCTCCGGTTTATATAGACACCGGATAGGGTTAGGGTTACATAGAGTCGGTTACAATGGTAGGAAATCTACATATCCGTATCGCCAAGCTTGCCTTCCACGCCAAGGAAAGTCCCTCCCGGACACGGGACGAAGTCTTCAATCTTGTATCTTCTTAGTCCAGGAGTCCAGCTGAAGGTATAGTCCGGCTATCCAAACACCCCCTAACCCAGGACTCCCTCAGTAGCCCCTGAAACAGGCTTCAATGACGACGAGTCCGGCGCGTAGATTGTCTTCGGCATTTCAAGGCGGGTTCCTCCTCCAAATACTTCATAGAAGATTTTGAACACAAAGATAGTGTCCGGCTCTGCAAAATAAGTTTCCACATATTGCCATAGAGAGAATAATATTTACACCAATCTAATTTGCTGACATATTCCGTAGCGTGACACACCACGGCCAAGCCTTTATCCGAGTCGTTTCATTATCCCACCTCAGCGCGTTATGCGAGGCGGTTTCCTTGGCACGTCTTGTTAAAGCAGAGATCGTGTCCCCTTATCTCGGGATTCTCATCAATATGGGCGTGGGTAAACCAACCGCTTCTAGGACTCCTAGATTATAGGCAAGTCCAAACGGACACGGAGAGGATGCTTGATATTCACCCTCTTTATAAAGGGGACAAGGCTTTTATCTTTCCCTCCCGTGCTCAATCAAATCCTTCCCCCACCTTAAGCTCAAATGCCCGAAGTTCAGGTCAGGTGCTCCGAACCTCCAGGCATGTCCGGATCTAGCCTTCAAGGCCGATGGATGCCTTCCTCCGTCACGGAAGAAGACATCAAGAAATTGAGGGAGGCCAGATATCTGACCGTCGAGATTTTGCATCAGCTGCCTCCCCGAGGGCAGGCCGTCCCCACCCCCGAACCCAACGAGAACGTCATGTTCGTTTCCCACTTCCTCCGAGGTCTAGGCCTTCCTCTGGATCCTTCCGTCAGGGGTTTGATGTTCTACTACGGGCTATATTTTCATGATCTAGCTCCGGACTCCTTTCTTCACATCACGACATTTATTGTCGTGTGTGAGGCCTTCCTCTGGGTTACCCCTCACTTTGGCCTATGGCTCAAGACCTTTGAAGTGAAGCCGAAGATGGTCGAGGGGCAACATGCAGCGTGTGGAGGTGCCTCAATACGCAAGATGACGGGAGCTCCGTGGCCCAAAGGTTCCATCCCAGAGGTGTCTGAATTGTGGCAACAAGAGTGGTTCTACATCACGGCTCCTAGAAGTGCCAAGTGGGCGGGCCCCCCTGCTTTCCGCTCGGGCCCTCCACCACAGCTGATGTCATGGATTAGCAGAGGTCTGGGCTGGGGTCCAGTCAAGGACGTGCCTATACTGCAAGGCCGCATTCGAGGTCTCTTCAATGGAGATTTCAGTTTGGTTGCGGTAACACAGGTTATGCTGGTTCGTCAAGTCCAGCATTGCAAATGCCGGCCTCTTCGCCTATGGGAGTTCAATCACGAGGGACCGCGTGCCGTTCAGAATTTTCTCGGCCTGACGCACGAGGAGATGTACAAGTCATTCTTTGGACCTCAGGTGGAGTGTCCGGAAATCACCGAGGACGTGGGCCTGAGTAGTAACCGCACCGCCGAATAGGTAAGGCATCTTCTGGCCGAACATACTCTCTCTACTTCGTTACGAAGTTATTTCTGAGAGTTCGCTTTTTGACCAGGACTGGCTAACAAAGGCGAAGTTGATTCGGTGTTCGGCCCCCCTCCCTGAGGGTTTGGAAAATCCGGTATTGGAAAATATGCTCCTGACCGCACCTTGCCCGGAGCCCTTGAAGGAAGATACTGTGGAGGATAATGCGGACGGACGCGGGCCCCCAACGCTGCCCATTCTAGCCGAGGGAGAGAGCGTCTCCATGAGGGAAGGCGACCAGAAGAGGAAAAGGGCTGTGCCCGGAGATTCGGAAGCCGAAGCTTCCAAACGGGAGAAGAAGTCTCCCACAGAGGGTCCTACCTTGGGGGGCGCTGTTGCCGCACAAAGTCCACGGGGGGATCAATTCTCCCTCGAGTCATAAGTGACCCGAAATACTTTTAATAGTATAGATATGCCATCTTTTTCTTCTGAGGAAATAACCACCGCATATATTTTTGCAGTTCGGGCCTTAGCCCCTCTCAAATGAGCTCATCTTCGGGGGATCTTCTTCCGGAGATGATGGAGAGCGAAACGCCTCCTCCGGATTCCTTCGCTCCAGAAGCGGGCGACCCTGAAGTGTCGTCGCGGAGGGCCTCTTTGAGTCTGGTGAGGCCAGAAGATAATCCCATTGACCCCCGAAGCTCCCAGTGTTCGGCTCCCGAAGAGAGCAGAAAAAAGAGTCCAACACCGTCTAGTGCGCGATCGGATGTTCTGAGGGAGTTGGTGGGGCGAGCGGCCATCTCAAATGAACACCGTGTGATGATGAATACGGTGATGGAGAGAATATCGTCCGCCGAAAGAGGATTGCATGAAGCTTTTATGAGTCTACTGACAGGCTTTGAGGTACGTAAAAGAATGTATGATAATCATGCACCTGCTAGGTGTGCCCGGTGTAGATAGTAGCCCCTGAGACTCTGGTTGTCATCGGAAACGATGACGAACAGAGGATCATATTCCAAGGAAATAACCATACTGCCTCTATGTGCAGGTGATGGAAGCTCCGGTGGCTAGCCGGACTAGTGAGTTTGCCCATTTAGAGCGGCAGTTGGATGCGGCAGACGCCAACATCGAGCTTGTTAACAAAAGGCTTGACGAGGCACAGGGTAAGTGTGAATATCTGGTAAATGCCACATAGGAAGAGCAGCATGATGCCAGTATCTTTAATATGTTGTGACTGCAGATGGAGCTGCCACTGTTGAAGCCTTGCGGGCAGAACTTGCCCGAGCCAAGGAACAAGCGAGGTTGGATAATGCGGCTGCTGTGAAGGCGGCCGAAGAGTTGCAAGCCGAGAAGGCCGCGCATGGCGAGACCCGAGACAAGATGGCCAAGATGGCTATAGAATTAAAAGCCGCCGCCAACCGTTGTCGGGTTCTTGAAAAGGAAAACCAAGCGAAGGCATCGGACCTTGAGAAGGCTGCTGCGACAAAAAAGGATCTCCGCTCTGCTATGAGGGCAAAGAAGGAGGAGCTGCGGGAAGCCGGGGATATTGTAGCTGGGAAATCCTTTATGTTGCGGAGGAAATTCGGAGATCCACGGTATGCCCCTCTGGATCGGCTGTGGAGTTCGGAGGATGTGTATATGGATTTGGCGGCGAGCGCTGCCGATGCGGCCAAGTACTTCCAGGGTCAGACGGACCGTGGAGTAGACCAGCTGTTTTGGAGAGAATTCCATTCTCCCGAGTGTCCACTTTCATTGACTGGCCAATTAGCCGAATGGGCCGAACTAAATAGGTTGTCCGGACTCTCTATGAGGTCTGTTGTGGATCAGCTATGGTCGGCAAGGTCAAAACCGAACAGCTATTTCAGCTTGGTGCAGCAGGTCCTTGATGTGGTGCCGCGCATTAATGCGATGAGGAGGTCGGCGTGCATAGAGGGCGCACGGATAGCCTTTGCCCGTGTTAAGGCATATTGGGCAGAGATGGATGCTACCAATGTCACAGCGCGGGATTCGGCTATAGGTCGAAAGGCTGCCGAGCACTACTTTGAAGAAATTCTTGAGGGTGCCCATTTGATAGAGACCCAGTGCTCAAAAAATATTATGTTTAAGTGATATGTAATCTCATTGTAAGCGAAATGCTTTTATAAATTTTTATAAGGCTATTTTTATACTTTTTCCTGAAAGTAATATGATGCCTCCTGGGCGGCCGTTTATGTATACATGTGTATAACCTGAAAGATTGCAGCCGTCGGCTTCAACCCTCACGCATATAATGCGGAGGTGCTCGTAGAAACACGCATTCACACTTAACCCAACGTCTTGGTCCTATTAAGGAGGTGATAGCGGAGCGAGCGAGGCAACCGGACTATAATGCTTTAGCACTTTCACTTAGCCATAGGAGTTTGATAGTGGGGCTACTAGATAGCCCCTGGTGGCTCCGCACTCTCCCGATCTCGGGGTGCGTACATGCCTGGCTGGGAAACGGCCCTTCGTTAAGGCAGAGGAATTCTAACATTCCCACAGGTCATCGAGTGGTTGACCAGTCTCACGCTATATCATGACAGTCAGTTTTCGGCTTTCTCTACTGAGGTGCTCGTCCGAATGAACCAGGGCACAACTGCAGTAGTTCTCCTGGTGCTACCTTAGCCGACAAGGCCGAACGTAAGGCACCAAAACACAGGAGCCGGGCAAACCCAACGTTTAACCAAAGACAATGATTCGGAGCTGATGCATATAGGGCCAAACTCGCGACGTCAAACACTCCCTAAGGTATTCGGTCTTTGTGGTATAAACCGGGCCTAAATAGTGGCCTTTGTAAGAAGCCCCGTGTGTCCAGGTACGTGCATTGTTCTGGCGTGGCCACATGCCAAGACGTCAGCATCCTTCTCAACGGTGGATATGTATCAACAAGAGATAGTAAAAAAGGTTTACGCTGGGTCTTAATCTAAAAAGAATCCTTGGAGCGGGTCCCTGCTGCACGTCTGCGCCTGTGTCTCCATTGTGCCGTATCCTGGACGGGTGTAGCATGATGATCGTCTATAAAAGAGAGGAAGTTAAGTGAAAAAGTTGTCGTGCAAAAGGATAGTTTTTAAAGAAACCATGTATAATTCAAGATGATAAGAAATTGCCACTTGTCTGCGCGCGTTGAGCCCCTTGTATTGACAAATAGGGGTGTGACCACTTATTTCCGTATAAATAGCGGCGCCGGACTTGATTAGTTGTATCTGAGGTCTTGACGACCTATTGGATGCTTTTGTTTGTCCGGGCGCCTTTAGTGTGCGGCGGCCAAGCCAGCCTCACTCTCTTCGGCGCGCAGAGATCGCTTGATATTTCCATGCACTGTAATGATGCCACGTGGACCGGGCATCTTGAGTGTGAGGGAGGCGTAGTGTGGTATTGCATTAAAGCGAGCGAAAGCTTCGCGTCCGAGCAGTGCTTGATAGCCACTTTGAAACGGAGCGATCTGGAAAGTTAAATGCTCGTGATGGAAGTTATCGGGGGAGCCAAATGTAACTTGTAGTAGAAGGGAGCCCGTACAACGAGCCCCTAGGCCTGGCGTTACTCATTTAAAGGTAGTATTGCTATGGCGAATTTGTGTTGGGTCTAGCCCCATCCTGCGGATTGTATCCTGATATATTAGGTTTAGGCTACTGCCGCCGTCCATCAAGACCCTTGTGAAGTGATATCCGCCAATTACTGGGTCTAATACCAGGGCAGCCCATCCTGCGTGTCGGATACTTGCTGAGTAATCGCGATGGTCGAAAGTGATCGGTTGAGATGACCAGTGGCAGGACTTCGTAGTGATAGGCACTTGGGTATACTTTCCTGGGAGTGCCGCATTGTTTTTTTCCCTTGATTACGTGTAACACGTTTACTATTTTGACTTCTGGTGGAATTTGCTTTTGTTCCCCCGTGTCTTTCTTGGGGGTCTCGTCCTCGTCTTCACTTGGTGTATCCTCCCCCTTGTGTACGGTGTTGAGCTTGCCGGACTGCTTGAAGACCCAACATTCTCTATGGGTATGATTAGCAGGTTTACCAGGGGTACTATGAATCTGACATACTTGGTCCAGAATTTTATTGAGGCTGGACAATTCATCCTTGGTGCCTTTAGGGGGTGGCTTTTGGCCTGGCCGAGAGCTTTTGAATCCGGCATTTACTGCCGTGCCCTTCGTGCTGTCTTCTTTATTCTGGCGTTTGTTATTGCTGTTGTGCCGTGATTTCCCGTTTCCATCTCTAACTTCAGATGTACTGGGGTCGTTGGTGCTGCATCTGGCTAGCCAGCTGTCCTCCCCCATGCAAAAGCGGGTCATGAGGTTTGTTAATGCGGCCATCGTTCTCGGCTTATTTTGGTCGAGGTGTCTGGCGAGCCATTCATCAAGGACGCTATGCTTGAAAGCTGCTAAGGCTTCGGCGTCCGGATAGTCGACAATCTGGTTCTTTTTGGTAAGAAACCTGTTCCAAAGCTTTCAGGCTGACTGTCCGGGCTATTGAGTTATATGACTCAAATCGTCCGCATCCGGAGGTCGGACATAAGTCCCTTGAAAATTTGCCCAAAAGGCGTCTTCGAGCTCTTCCCAACTTCCAATGGAGCTTTCGGGGAGGCCTTTGAGCCAGTGACGAGCTGGCCCTTTGAGCTTGAGGGGTTGGTACTTGATGGCGTGGAGATCATCTCCTCGAGCCATATGGATATGAAGGATGTAGTCCTCAATCCATACCCCAGGGTCTGTTGTTCCGTCGTATGCCTCTATGTTTACGGGCTTGAATCCCTCTGGAAATTTGTGGTCCAGCACCTCATCGGTGAAACATAGGGGGTGTGCGGCACCCCTGTAGCTGGGTGTACCGCGTTGTTCGGATGTTTGTTGTGTTGCATTGTATGCTGGGGCGCGCTTGCGTGGTCCATAGATGGATCTTGTTGCACCGTCCTTTGGGTGCGAGCCCTCGCATTGGTTGTGTGTTGTATGGTGAGCGGCGTTGTATGCCGCTCTGTGTTGGTAGGGGGGTCGTCTATCCGACCAAGTGGCTGCTTTGATATTTGGTTGTGGGGGGTCTGAGGCCTGCTCATCGAATTCGGGTAGCAGCTTCCGCTTTGGGTAGCTCTTGTAGGGGCGATTGTCGCCGTACTTTGCTGCTGTGTTGAGTATTTTACTCCATCTGAATTGGAGTGTGTCTTGTGCGGCCTTGAGCCTTTGCTTCTGTTTTTTCAGACTCCTCGTGGTGGCAACAAGCCTTTTACGGGCAGTCTGCTGCTCCGGGTACCTGTCCGGCGTTATGTCGTCCGGATCATTATCCTTGATAGAATTTGTTTGTTCGGTTTGATTATCCGGATTGCTGTTGTCCGGCAGCGGTTCGCCCTGCTCCAGCGCTGGGTCTGTGTGATTTCTATTTCTATCGATGCGGGATTTGGGGCGGCACTTGCGTCGCCGCTTTGACTGCTTTTCGAGGGAACAAGCCTTCGGTGCGTCCTTCCGCTCCTCGTCGTCATCTTTTGGTGCGTCCACCATGTATACGTCATATGACGAGGTGGTGTTCCAGGGCCCAATAGGTGCTGGTTCTTCATCGTCTCCTTCATCGACGTCCATACCGTTGATGTCTTCGGAGTCGAGGTCGAGCATGTCGCTTAAATCGTCGACAGTGGCTACAAAGTGGGTGGTGGGTGGGCTTTGAATTTCTTCATCGTCCGTACCCCAACCTTGCTGACCGTGGTTCGGCCAGGGCTCTCCTGATAAAGAGAGAGACTTTAGTGTCTTCAGAATATCGCCGAAAGGCGAGTGCTGGAAGATGTTCGCGGCAGTAAACTCCATGATCGGCGCCCAATCAGATTCGATCGGCAGGGGCGCGGAGGGTTCGGGGTCCGGAGAGGAGTCCGGCTCCTTGGAGTCACAAGTCTCGCGGAGTGCGGGGCTGGTGTTTGGCTCAATCGCCGTTGGGATCACAGCCCCCGAGGCGGCGTCCAACCACCCATCCTCGATCGGCGCGGTTGGCTCCGAATTAAGGGTCGAAGCCGATGCGGGTGCGGCCTCCAGGGCACTATTCGGCGGCAGAGCTAGATCATGCTCGTCGGGACAGTGCGGCGCGCTCGGCAGTGGCTCGAATCCGTCGAAGATCAAGTCCCCGCGGATGTCAGCCGTGTAGTTTAAACTTCCAAATCTGACCTGACGGCCAGGGGCGTAGCTTTCGATCTACTCCAGATGGCCAAGTGAATTGGCCCGCAGTGCGAAGCCGCTGAAGACGAAGATCTGTCCGAGGAGGAAGGTCTCACCCTGTACTGCATCGTTATTGGTGATCGTAGGAGCCATCGAGCCTGACAGCGACGACACAGAGGAACTCTCAATGAAAGCACCAATGTCGGTGTCAAAACCGGCGGATCTCGGGTAGGGGGTCCCAAACTGTGCGTCTAGGCCGGATGGTAACAGGAGGCAAGGGACACGAAGTTTTACCCAGGTTCGGGCCCTCTCGATGGAGGTAAAACCCTACGTCCTGCTTGATTAATATTGATGATATGGGTAGTACAAGAGTAGATCTACCACGAGATCGAAGAGGCTAAACCCTAGAAGCTAGCCTATGGTATGATTGTTGATGTGTATGTCGTCCTACGGACTAAAACCCTCCGGTTTATATAGACACCGGATAGGGTTAGGGTTACATAGAGTCGGTTACAATGGTAGGAGATCTACATATCCGTATCGCCAAGCTTGCCTTCCACGCCAAGGAAAGTCCCTCCTGGACACGGGACGAAGTCTTCAATCTTGTATCTTCTTAGTCCAGGAGTCCGGCTGAAGGTATAGTCCGGCTATTCGAACACCCCCTAACCCAGGACTCCCTCATCGGCCATTTGAGTGTTTAGCAGAATTCGAGGGCAAAGGACTCACACGGAAAAGGGGTCGAAGGAACCTCTGTCGCCAACATGGTGAACCAGAGGAACCATAACTCCCACAAGCCCAAGGGAGAGAACGGTGTCCAAAACAATACTGACTTTAAGAAGAAGGGTAAGAAGACCTTTAAGAAGAGCAAGAAGGATGAGGGATGCTTTACTTGTGGTTCGGTTGAACATTGGGCCAATAAGTGTCCAAACAAGTACAAGAAGCCAGGACAGGACTCTAAGTGTGTCAACATGATTGTGGACAACAATGAAAATGGTGCATTTGGGTACGGTAATTTATTTACTGATTTTTCAGTGTTTCAGCCCACCGATTGGTGGGTGGACACAGGTGCAGGTGTGCATGTGTGTGATGACATTTCATTGTTTTCTCCTTACCAGGTCACAGGTCACGGGTCCGTATTGATGGGGAATGGCGCGAGTGCTTCTGTTCATGGTGTTGGCACGGTCGATCTGAAGTTTACTTCGGGAAGGATCGTGTAGCTGAAGAACGTGCAGCATGTCCCCGCCATCAAGAAGAAGCTCGTTAGTGGCTCCCTTCTATGTAAAGAAGGGTTTAAGTTGGTTTTCGAGTCTAATAAATATGTTGTTACGAAATATGGACTCTTTGTTGGAAAAGGTTATGAGAGCGGAGGAATGTTTCGTCTTTCCCTCGCAAATTTTTGTAATAAAGTCGTGAACCATATTCATTTGAATGTTAATGAATCTGAAGTTTGTCATTCATGTCTTTATCACATTAGTTTCGGTGTTATGACGCGGCTAGGTAAGTTGGATTTAATCGCGAGTTTCACTTTAGCGAAAGGTTCTAAGTGCCTTTCATGTGTGCAAGCTAAGCAACCTCGCAAGCCTCACAAGGCCGCGGAGGAGAGACACTTGGCACCATTAGAACTCATACATTCTGATCTTTGTGAGATGAATGGTGTGTTTACTAAAGGTGGAAAGAAATACTTCATGAAATTGATAGATGATTCCACTAGATATTGCTATGTGTATCTGTGAAATACTAAATATGAGGCTCTACACTACTTTAAAATCTATAAGGCGGAAGTTCAGAATCAACTTGAAAAGTAAATTAAACGAGTCTGGTCAGATCATGGTGGAGAGTACTTCTCGAGTGAGTTTGATTCCTTTTGTGCGAAACACGGCATTATTCATGAGAGGACACCTCCCTATTCACCCAGTCAAACGGGGTTGCCGAGCGGAAAAACCATACTCTAACTGATTTGGTTAACTCCATGTTAGATACATCGGGTTTATCCAAGGCATGGTGGGGGAGGATATATTTACGGCATGTCATGTCCTGAATAAAGCTCCGACAAAGGATAATGAGATCACTCCCTATGATAAATGGGCGAAGAGAAGGACCACACTCTCGTACTTGCGTAATTGGGGCTATTTGGCGAAAGTCAATGTGCCGGTCCCCAAAAAGCGTAAGCTTGGACCCAAGACTGTGGACTGCGTTAATATGGGTTATGCTAAGAACAGCGTTGGCTATAGATTTCTAGTAGTGAAATCTGAGGTACCTGAACAGAAGGTCAGTACAGTTATGGAGTCTAAGGATGCTACATTCTTTCTGGATATTTTTCCTATGAGATATATGCAACGCACTTCTAGACAGGAATCTGAGGAGACTCCTGAGCCTGCCATTCCTATGGAATATTATGAACGAACACATGATGAAAATCCTGAGGAGGATGACGAGGAAACCCTTGGTAGGGGCAAGAGACAAAGGACTGCAAAGACCTTTTGTGATGATTTCTTCGTGTACCTCGTGGATGATACTCCCACTTCTATTTTAGAAGCGTATGCCTCTCTAGAAGCTGACTACTGGAAGGATGCGGTCCATAGCAAGATGGATTCCATCATGGCTAACAGGACATGGGAGACCACTGACCGTCCATATGGTTACAAACCTTTCTGATGTAAGTGGGTGTTCAAGAAGAAGCTTAGGCCTGATGGACGATTGAAAAGTACAAGGCTAGGCTTGTGGCCAAAGGCTATCTCTACTTCTTATAAAAAACCGAGTTGTGGATGATGGTGTGCCTGCCATCCTGCAATATAGACCGTTCGATCTATATCTGAATGATAGAAAGCAAACCATGACAATTTGGCAAAGAGATACCCGCACCCCTCTCCAGATTTGCAAGTAAGGCCTTCCCTCCTTCATCCTTTTCTCCTACAAGATAAACTACTCATACAAATGCTCTTGATGTTCCATGTAATGCATGTGCATCTTGCTAGTGACCAGAAAGAAGAGGAAGATTTCTTTGATACTTGGTCACCTATAGCTAGACTGACCACCATTCGAGTATTACTCTCGTTGGCGGCCTCACATGGTCTTCTCGTCCATCAGATGGATGTTAAGACGGCTTTTCTGAATGGAGAGCTAAACGAGGAAATCTACATGCAACAGCCAGATGGCTTTGTGATAGATGGTCAGGAAAGAAAGGTGTGTAGGTTGCTGAAATCTTTATATGGCCTGAAGCAAGCACCTAAGCAATGGCATGATAAGTTCAATACAACTCTGACATCTGTTGGTTTCATTGTTAATGAGGCTGACAAATGTGTATACTATCACCATGGTGGGGGCGAAGGAGTTATACTGTGCTTGTATGTTGATGACATACTGATATTCGGAACAAACTTCAAAGTCATTGAGGAGGTCAAATCGTTTCTATCTCAGAACTTTGAGATGAAAGACCTTGGCGTGGCTGATGTTATCTTGAACATCAAGCTAGTAAGAGATAATGAGGGTGGGATCACACTTCTGCGATCCCACTATGTTGAGAAGGTGTTGAGTCGTTTTGGATATTCGGACTGCACACCATCTCAAACACCATATGATCCTAGCGTGTTGATTCGAAAGTCCAAAGGCATGGCTAAAGATCAATTGAGATACTCTCAAATCATTGGTTCACAGATGTACCTAGCGAGTGCAACGAGGCCTGACATCGTGTTTGCTGTGAGCAAACTGAGCCGGTTTGTTTCCAAACCGGGTGATGTACATTGGCATGCTGTTGAAAGAGTTATGCGCTATCTGGAAGGTACAATGAACTATGGACTTCACTATACCGGAGACCAGTCGGTACTTGAAGTGTATAGTGATGCGAATTGGATCTCTGATGCTGATGAGATGAAGGCCACTACTGGGTATATGTTTACTCTTAGAGGTGGAGCTGTTTCCTGGAAGTCTTGCAAGCAAACGATCTTAACGAGATCGACAATGGAAGCAGAATTAATAGCATTAGACACATCTGGTGTTGAAGCAGGATGGCTTCGAGATCTTTTGATGGACTTGCCATTGGTTGATAAACCGGTTTCGGCTATGCTTATGAACTGTGACAATCAGACTGTCATCACCAAGGTGAAGAGTTCAAAGGTGGCCTATACTATTCAAATTCAAAATTCAAAAATAGCAATGGTGCACGGTGGGGGTTAGACAGTGCGCCACTACTATTTTCCCGCCTTTAAAATTCAAAAATACTAATGGCGCACCAGTGGCCTATACTAATGGCGCACCAGTGGCCTATAGTAATGGCGCACCGTGGCCTATAGAAATGGCGCACCACTGGTGCGCCATTATTAAAAAATACTAGTGGCGTGATACTAATGGCGCACCAGTGATGCGCCATTAGTAGGCAAAATTGGTGCGCCATTAGTAGCCCTTTTCCTAGTAGTGGAGCGATCTTTGGAGGAACACACCTATGTGAGCCCGACTGCTAGTCACAATCTATGAGATTGCGGTGATCTCTAGTAAGCTCATGAATAGGCCAGGAGTGTGACTTATATGCTCCACCCGAGGGGTCAGCCTTCGGAAGCCCAGTACTAGTAAGACATGTGGTGAAGCTTCTTTACGCCAAACTGACAATTCAAGGCATAGTCCATTGTTCAGTTGTGAAGGAGTGTAGCTACTTGCTCTAGGTGAAGCTCAACCTTAATAGGTCTTCACTAAAACACTGTTATATCGAATCCGTAGTTGGAACAGAGGACACAATGGGCCCTCGAGATCTGGTGGGGGATTGCTGAAATTTGGGATGGGCTTTAGGCCCATATAGCAATTTCTGGAAATATCTCTAAGGGCCCATGTGGGTATATGTGTTGGGGAATGTAGTAATTTCAAAAAAAATCCTACGCACATGCAAGATCATAGTGATGCATAGCAATGAGAGGGAAGAGTGTTGTCTACTTACCCTCGTAGACCGTAAGCGGAAGCGTTATGACAACGCGGTTGATGTAGTCATACGTCTTCACGATCGACCGATCCTAGCACCGAAGGTACGGCACCTCTGTGATCTGCACATGTTCGGCTCGGTGACATCCCACGAACTCATGATCCAGTAGAGCTTCGAGGGAGAGCTTTGTCAGCACGATAGCGTGATGAAGGTGATGATGATGCTACCGGAACAGGGCTTCGCCTAAGCACCGCTACAATATGACCGAGGTGGATTATGGTGGAGGGGGGCACCACACACGGCTGGAAACAATCAACTTGTGTGTCCTAGTGTGCCCCCTGCCCCCGTATATAAAGGAGAAAGGGGGAAGGCCGTCCGGCCCTAGTGCCGCGCCAAGGGAGGAGGAATCCTCCTCCTAGTAGGAGTAGGATTCCTCCTTTCCTTGTCCTACTAGGAGGAGAGGGGGAAGGAAGGAAGGGAGAGGAAGAGAAGAAGGAAAGGGGACGCGCCCCCTCCCTAGTCCAATTCGAACTCCCTCTAGGGAGGGGCGCGGCTGCCCCTTGTGGGCTGCCTCCCCTCTTCCCTATGGCCCATGAAGGCCTAACTTTCCTCGGGGGGTTCCGGTAACCCTTCGGCACTCCAGTTTTCTCCAAAATCACCCGGAACACTTCCGGTGTCCGAATATAGCCATCCAATATATCAATATTTATGTCTCGACCATTTCGAGACACCTCGTCATGTCCGTGATCACATTCGGGACTCTGAACTAACTTCGGGACATCAAAACACATAAACTCGTAATACCGGTCGTCACCGAACGTTAAGCGTGCGGACCCTACGGGTTAGAGAACTATGTAGACATGACCGAGACACGTCTCCGGTAAATAACGAATAGCGGAACCTGGATGCTCATATTGTCTCTTACATATTCTACGATGATCTTTATCGGTCAAACCGCATAACAACATACGTTGTTCCCTTTGTCATCGGTATGTTACTTGCCCGAGATTCGATCGTCGGTATCTCAATACCTAGTTCAATCTCGTTACCGGCAAGTCTCTTTACTCGTTCTGTAATGCTACATCTCGTAACTAACTCATTAGCTACATTGCTTGCAAGGCTTATAGTGATGTACATTACCGAGAGGGCCCAGAGATACCTCTCCGACAATCGGAGTGACAAATCATAATCTCGATCTATGCCAACTCAACAAACACCATTGGAGACACCTGTAGAGCACCTTTATAATCACCCAGTTACGTTGTGACGTTTGGTAGCACACAAAGTGTTCCTATGGTATTCGGGAGTTGCATGATATCATAGTCATAGGAACATGTATAAGTTATGGAGAAAGCAATAGCAACAAACTAAACGATCATCGTGCTAAGCTAACGGATGGGTCTAGTCAATCACATCATTCTCTAATGACATGATCCCGTTAATCAAATGACAACTCATGTCTATGGTTAGGAAACATAACCATCATTGATTCAACGAGCTAGTCAAGTAGAGGCAAACTAGTGACACTTTGTTTGTCTATGTATTCACACATGTACTAAGTTTCCGGTTAATACAATTCTAGCATGAATAATAAACATTTATCATGATATAAGGAAATATAAATAACAACTTTATTATTTCCTCTAGGGCATATTTCCTTCAATATGGCACTAGGTGTAGTGGGAAGTTTAGTCCCACCCCGCTAGTGGAGAAGGAGTTGGACCTCTTTATAAGGCTTTCTCTTCTACATGCTATTGGAGCTTGAGAATAGAAGAGGCCCTCGCGCGCTCCTCCTCCACCGCCCACCTCACCACGCCATGCCTCGTCATGACGCACCGCGGGTTGCGGGTTTGAGCCGAGCCGAGCTCACACCTACGCGCTTAATTTTGCCAGTCAGTAACATAGAGTTTCTGACAGCTGGGCCATGACCTGAGACGTCGGATCGTGGGCTGTCACGGACTTGGACATGGGTTGAGCCCACGTCTCTCCACGTGGTTGCGCCTATATTAGTGTGCGGTGTCTCCCAACCCTAGCTGCCACGAACAGATCACATATGCTCACGCGCACGCCCACCATCATTCCTTTGCCGCCGCTGCCGCTGGTGACTCCATCACGTCCGCCGCGTACACGGTTGACGGGAGAGCAGGTCTCCGAAACCCCGCCCTTCTAGTTCCTGTACGGGAGAGGGGCGAATAGGTTTTTGGGCAGCGACTACGCGACTCCTCGCCTCCGATCCACTACTTCCTCTACGTCCGCGTCATCTTCATCATCACCATGTCCACCGATGCCGAACGTGCCGCCGGCGAGAAGCTCGAGGCCGACAAGAAGGCCGCTGAGGGCAATGTTGCCGCCACCTCTGCTGTGGCCTCTGCATGGCCTACTAGAAGGTATAACTCGTTTATCCCGCTCCTATTGTTTTCTGTTTTAGCCATGCTAGCGTTATACGTAGATCTTTGTGCAATTAGCGTAGTATGTGCTTGCTTGACTGAATATCAATATGCGTTTATTTGTGTCAATGACATGGTAGTAATTTACTTGTGGATTAAGTTAATCAAAAAATTGCCTGTTTACTCAACAATCCAAAAACCTATTATGTGTAGGAATTTTTCGGCGCGTGGCTTTGCCGCATCACTGAAACCGGATAAGTTTACTGGTACATATTTTAAGCGTTGGCAGACAAAGACCAACTTATGGCTCATGGTTATGAACGTGTTCTGGGTCACCTATGTTCCTTCGGGAACGATTGCTCCTGCATAGGAGAAGGCGTTCAAGGAAGCTACCGGCGTGTTCCTAGGAGCAGTTCTTAATGTGATCGGAGATAAGTTGGTCGACACATATTTACATGTGCATGTTGCCAAGGACTTGTGGGAGACGCTCGAATCTAAGTTCAGGGCCACCGATGCGGGGAGTGAAATGTATGTTATAGATCAGTTCCATGATTAAAAGATGGTTGAAAACCGTCCTATACTGGAACAAGCTCATGAGATAATATGCATCATTAAGGAGCTTAAACTTCTTAAGTGCGAGTTACCGGGAAAGTTTGTCGCGGGCTGCACAATCGCTAAGCTCCCTAATTCTTGGAGGAACTTTGCCACCACTCTGAAACGTCAGAGGCGTGAATTCTCTATGGAGGATATCATCGGCCATCTGAGTGTTGAGCAGAATTCGAGGGCAAAGGACTCACACGGAAAAGGGGTCGAAGGAACCGCTGCCGCCAACATGGTGAACCAGAGGAACCATAACTCCCACAAGCCCAAGGGAAAGAACGGTGTCCAACACAATACCGACTTTAAAAGAAGGGTAAGAAGACCTTTAAGAAGAAAAAAGGATGAGGGTTGCTTTACTTGTGGTTCGGTTGAACATTGGGCCAACAAGTGCCCAAACAAGTACAAGAAGCCAGGACAGGACTCTAAGTCTGTCAACATGATTGTGGGCAACAATGAAAATGGTGCATCTGGGTACAGTAATTTACTTACTATTTTTTAGTGTTTCAGCCCACCGATTGGTGGGTGGACACAGGTGCAGGTGTGCATGTGTGTGCTGACATTTCATTGTTTTATTCTTACCAGGTCACAAGCCACGGGTCCGTATTGATGGGGAATGGCGCGAGTGCTTCTGTTCATGGTGTTGGCACGGTCGATCTGAAGTTTACTTCGGGAAGGATCGTGCAGCTGAAGAACGTGCAGCATGTCCCCGCCATCAAGTAGAACCTCGTTAGTGGCTCCCTACTATGTAGAGAAGGGTTTAAGTTGGTTTTCGAGTCTAATAAATTAGTTGTTACGAAATATGGACTCTTTGTTGGAAAAGGTTATGAGAGCGGAGGAATGTTCCGCCATTCCCTCGTAGATTTTTGTAATAAAGTCGTGAACCATATTCATTTGAATGTTAATGAAGCTGAAGTTTGGCATTCACATCTTTGTTACATTAGTTTCGGTATTATGACGCGGCTAGCAAAGTTGGACTTAATCTCGAGTTTCACTTTAGCCAAAGGTTCTAAGTGCCTTTCATGTGTGCAAGCTAAGCAACCTCGCATGCCTCACAAGGCCGCGGAGGAGAGACACTTGGCACCATTAGAACTCATACATTTTGATCTTCGTGAGATGAATGCTGTGTTGACTAAATGTGGAAATTAATACTTCATGAAATTGGTAGATGATTCCATTAGATATTGCTATGTGTATCTGTTAAATACTAAATATGAGGCTCTACAGTACTTTAAAATCTATAAGGCAGAAGTTCAGAATCAACTTGAAAAGAAAATTAAACGAGTCCGGCCAGTTCATGGTGGATAGTACTTCTCGAGTGAGTTTGATTCCTTTTGTGCGGAACACGGCATTATTCATGAGAGGACGCCCCCCTATTCACCCAGTCAAACGGGGTTGCCGAGCGGAAAAACCATACTCTAACTGATTTGGTTAACGCCATGTTAGATACATCGGGTTTATCCAAGGCATGGTGGGGAGGCTATATTGACGGCATGTCATGTCCTGAATAAATCTCCGACAAAGGATAATGAGATCACTCCCTATGAGAAATGGGCGAAGAGAAGGACTACACTCTCGTACTTGCGTACTTGGGGCTGTTTGGCGAAAGTCAATGTGTCGATCCCCAAAAAGCGTAAGCTTGGACCCCAAGACTATGGACTGCGTTAATATGGGATATGCTAAGAATAGCGTTGGCTATAGATTTCTAGTAGTAAAATCTGAGGTACCTGACCAGAAGGTCGGTACAATGCGCCATTAGTATACTAGATACTAATGGCGCACTAGTAGTGCGCCATTAGTATGCCTAGAGGTGCGCCGTTACTATCTGACTTAGTAATGGCGCACCACATAGAAGTGCGCCATTAGTAATTAATTTTTTTCAAATTTTTTTAAAAAAAATTCATTTTTTTTTATTTTTTTCTTAATCTCGAGTCAAATCGCACTCTGTGGTCAAACTTCCTGGAAGGTCACCCATCCTCTAACGGGGTTGCCGAGCGGAAAAACCATACTCTAACTGATTTGGTTAAGGCCATTAAGTTAGATACATCGGGTTTATCCAAGTCACGACGTTGTAAAACGACGGCCAGTGAATTGTAATACGACTCACTATAGGGCGAATTCGAGCTCGGTACCCGGGGATCACTCCCTATGAGAAATGGGCGAAGAGAAGGACTACACTCTCGTACTTGCGTACTTGGGGCTGTTTGGCGAAAGTCAATGTGTCGATCCCCAAAAAGCGTAAGCTTGGACCCCAAGACTATGGACTGCGTTAATATGGGATATGCTAAGAATAGCGTTGGCTATAGATTTCTAGTAGTAAAATCTAAGGTACCTGACCAGAAGGTCGGTACAATGCGCCATTAGTATACTAGATACTAATGGCGCACTAGTAGTGCGCCATTAGTATGCCTAGAGGTGCGCCGTTACTATCTGACTTAGTAATGGCGCACCACATAGAAGTGCGCCATTAGTAATTAATTTTTTTCAAATTTTTTTAAAAAAAATTCATTTTTTTTTATTTTTTTCTTAATCTCGAGTCAAATCGCACTCTGTGGTCAAACTTCCTGGAAGGTCACCCATCCTCACACTACTCCAGCCCAAGCACGCTTAACTTCATAGTTCTATCCAACCCCAGCACCACCTCACTTCACAGGCACTTGTTGATATATCTATCATATCAATCCTATTAAACCTTGTTGATGTCTGGGACTTTGTTCATGTTCATGAGTATGATGAAATTTTGAAAAAATATTTCAAACTTCCCGGTCATATTACGTACCATATTTTGAAAAATAATTCAAAACTTTTTTTTCGAAACCAATTTTTTTTCTGTTACTAGTGGCGCACCTAGCATACGGTGCGCCACTAGTAAGTTTGAAATTTTTTGAATTTTTTTGCCTCTGGATCTTAAAAGCCCCGTAACTTTTTTCTGTTAGGTTTTTGGGGATTTTTCGGATGTAACTTTTCGAGTAGATGATTTTTCATATAGAAAACTTTTTAATCCTAGTTCGTATGCAAAAGTTATGCCCATTTTATAAATTTCAGAGAGATTTTGCAAATAAAGTCGAAATTCATATTTGTAAATTTTCCCAACAACTAGACCATATATCACATGGGAAACTTATTTTCTTTTATTTTTTTGACATTTTCATCATTTTTTTTTATTTTTTTTAAAACTAAAAAGGCGGTCCATCGGGGGGGTGCATGCGAGGGAATTTTTGGGCCAAGTTAGTAATGGCGCACCGTGGGAGTGGTGCGCCATTACTAGTTAAACTAGTAACGGCGCACCACACCCACGGTGCGCCATTACTAGTTTTGAAAAAAAAACATATTCTGAATTTTTTTTAAAAAAACTTAGTAATGGCGCACCAGTTGACAGTGCGCCATTACTAGTTTTAACTAGTAATGGCGCACTGTCCACTGGTGCGCCATTACTAGTTTTGAAAAAAAAATTGAAAATAATTTACTAGTGGCGCACCGTGGATGTGGTGCGCCATTACTAGTTTAACTAGTAATGGTGCACTATCCACTGGTGCGCCATTACTAGTTTTAAAAAAAACGAAAAAAAATTTGTTACTAATGGCGCACTGTGGATGTGGTGCGCCATTAGTATTTGGACACTAATGGCGCACCAACACATGGTATATACTAATGGCGCACCACATGTCTGGTGCGCCATTAGTGTCATTTCCATTTATAGCCCTTTTCCTAGTAGTGATGTGGTCCGTAGCGAGATGGATTCCATCATGGCTAACGGAACATGGGAGATCACTGGCCGTCCATATGGTTGCAAACCTTTGGGATGTAAGTGGTTGTTCAAGAACAAGTATAGGCCCGATGGTATGATTGAAATGTACAAGGCTAGGCTTGTGGCCAATGGTTATAACCAGAAAGAAGAGGAAGATTTCTTTGATACTTATTCACTTGTGGCTAGAATGACCACCATTCGAGTATTACTCTCATTGGCGGCCTCGTATGGTCTTCTCGTCCACCAGATGGATGTTAAGACGGCTTTTCTAAATGGAGAGCTAAACGAGGAAATCTACATGCAACAGCCAGATTGCTTTATGATAGATGGTCTGGAAAGAAAGGTGTGTAGGTTGTTGAAAACTTTATATGGCCTGAAGCAATCACCTAAGCAATGGCATGATAAGTTCAATACAACTCTGACATCTTTTGGTTTCATTGTTAATGAGGCTGACAAATGTGTATACTATCATCATGGTGGGGCGAAGGAGTTATACTATGCTTGTATGTTGATGACATACTGATATTCGGAACAAACCTCAAAGTCATTGAGGAGGTCAAATCATTTCTATCTCAGAACTTGGAGATGAAAGACCTTGGTGTGGCTGGTGTTATCTTGATCATCAAGCTACTGAGAGATAATGAGGGTGGGATCACACTTCTGCAATCCTACTATGTTGAGAAGGTGTTGAGTCATTTTGGATATTCGGATTGCACACAATCTCAAACACCATATGATCCTAGCGTGTTGATTCGAAAGTCCAAAGGCATGGCTAAAGATCAATTGAGATACTCTCAAATCATTGGTTCACCGATGTACCTAGCGAGTGCAACGAGGCCTGACATCGCGTTTGCTGTGAGAAAATTGATCCGGTTTGTTTCCAAACCGGGTGATGTACATTGGCATGTTGTTGATAGAGTTATGCGCTATCTGAAAGGTACTATGAACTATGGACTTCACTATGCCGGAGACCTGTCGGTACTTGAAGGGTATAGTGATGCGAATTGCATCTCAGATGCTGATGAGATGAAGGCCACTACTGGGTATATGTTTACTTTTGGAGGTGGCGCTATTTCCTGGAAGTCTTGCAAGCAAACGATCTTCACGAGATCGACAATGGAAGCAGAATTAACAGCATTAGACACATCTGGTGTTGAAGTAGGATGGCTTCGAGTTCTTTTGATGGACTTGCCATTGGTTGATAAACCGGTTCCAGCTATCCTTATGAGTTGTGACAATCAGACTGTCATCACCAAGGTGAAGAGTTCAAAGGATAACATGAAGTCCAATAAACACATAAGAATGAGATTAAAAGCTGTCAGAAAATTAAGAAACTCCGGAGTGATAGCGTTGGACTATGTCCATACGGCTAAGAATCTGGCAGATCCCTTTACGAAAGGGCTATCACGTGTCGTGATAGATAATGCATCAAGGGAGATGGGTATGAGACCCAGATGAGTTGCCATGGTGGTAACCCAACCTATGTGATTGGAGATCCGTGAAGTAGGACCTGGGAAAACAAGCCAGTGGTGAACTGAGGAGAGTAACTATACTAACCCACTCCGTTGGAGATGCAATACTCTCAATACTCTATGTTAGGATGACTATTGTCTTAATGTGTTCCAAAGCTTATGTAAGCAAGATGCTATCCTACAGAGCGATCTTTGGAGGAACACACCTATGTGAGCCCGACTGCTAGTCACAGTCTATGAGATTGGGGTGATCTCTAATAATCTCATGAATAGGCCAGGAGTGTGACTTATATGCTCCACCCGAGGGGTCAGCCTTCGGCAGCCCAGTACTAGTAAGACATGTGGTGAAGCTTATTTACGCCAAACTGACAATTCAGGGCATAGTCCATTGTTTAGTTATGAAGGAGTGTAGCTACTTGCACTAGGTGAAGCTCAACCCTAACAGGTCTTCACTAAAACACTAGTATATCGAAACAGCAATTGGAACAGTGGACACAATGGGCCCTCGAGATCTGGTGGGGGGATTGCTGAAATTTGGGATGGGCTTTAGGCCCATATAGCAATTTCTGAAAAATCTCTGAGGTCCCATGTGGGTATATGGCACTAGGTGTAGTGGGAAGTTTAGTCCCACCCCGCTATGCTATTGGAGCTTGAGAATAGAAGAGGCCCTCGCTCGCTCCTCCTCTGTCGCCCGCCTCGTCATGACGCGTCGCAAGTTGCGGGATTGAGCCGAGCCGAGCTCACATCTACGCGCTTATTTTTGCCAGTCACTAACGAAGAGTTTCTGACAGCTGGGCCATGATCTGAGATGTTGGATCATGGGCTATCACGGACTCGGACGTGGGTCGAGCCCAGGTCTCTCCACGCGGCCGCACCTACATAAGTCGGCGGTGTCTCCCAACCCTAGCTGGCACGAACAGATCACATCTGCTCACACGCACGCCCACCATTGTTCCTTTGTTGCCGCTGCCGCCGGTGACTGCATCACATCTGCCACGTACACGGTTGACGGGAAATCAGGTCTCCGAAACCCCGCCCTTCTGGTTTCTGTACGGGAGAGGGGCGAATAGGTTTTTGGGCAGCGACTGCTCGCCTCTGATCCACTACTTCCTCTATGTTCGCGTCGTCTTCATCATCTTCATGTCCACCGATGACGAACGTGCCACCGCCGAGAAGCTCGAGGCCGACAAGAAGGCCGCTGAGGGCAATGTTGCTGCCACCACTGCCGCGGCCTCTGCATGGCCTACTAGAAGGTATAACTCATTTATCCCGCTCATACTATTTTCTGTTTTAGCCATGCTAGCTTTATACTTAGATCTTTCTGCAATTAGCGTAGTATGTGCTTGCTTGACTGAATATCAATATGCGTTTATTTGTGTCAATGGCATGCTAGTAATTTACTGGTGGATTAAGTTAATCAAAAAATTGCATGTTTACTCAACAATCCAAAAACCTATTATGTGTAGGAATTTTTCGGCGAGTGGCTTTGCCGCATCACTAAAACCGGATAAGTTTACCGGTACATATTTTAAGTGTTGGCAGACAAAGACCAACTTATGGCTCACGGTTATGAACGTGTTCTGGGTCACCTGTGTTCCTTCGGGAATGATTGCTCCTGCACAGGAGAAGGCGTTCAAGGAAGCTAATGTCGTGTTCCTAGGAGCAGTTCTTAGTGTGATCGGAGATAAGTTGGTCAACACATATTTACATGTGCATGTTGCCAAGTACTTGTGGGAGGCACTCGAATCTAAGTTCAGGGCCACCGACGCTGGGAGCGATATGTATGTTATAGAGCAGTTCCATGATTAAAAGATGGTTGAAAACCATCCTGTACTGGAGCAGGCTCATGATATAATATGAATCTTTAAGGAGCTTGAACTTCTTAAGTGTGAGTTACCGGGCAAGTTTATCGCGGCCTGCATAATCGCTAAGCTCCCTAATTCTTGGAGGAACTTTGCCACCACTCTGAAACATCAGAGGCGTGAATTCTCTATGGAGGATGTCATCGGCCATCTGAGTGTTGAGCAGAATTCGAGGGCAAAGGACTCACACGGAAAAGGGGTCGAAGGAACCTCTGTCGCCAACATGGTGAACTAGAGGAACCATAACTCCCACAAGCCCAAGGGAAAGAACGGTGTCCAACACATTACCGACTTTAATAAGAAGGGTAAGAAGACCTTTAATAAGAGCAAGAAGGATGAGTGATGATTTACTTATGGTTCGGTTGAACATTGGGCCAACAAGTGCCCAAAAAAGTACAAGATGCCAGGATAGGACTCTAAGTCCGTCAACATGATTGTGGGCAACAATGAAAATGGTGCATCTGGGTACGGTAATTTATTTACTATTTTTTCAGTGTTTCAGCCCACCGATTGGTGGGTGGACACAGGTGCGGGTGTGCATGTGTGTGCTGAAATTTCATTGTTTTCTTCTTACCAGGTCACAGGCCACGGGTCCATATTGATGGAGAATGGCGCGAGTGCTTCTCTTCATGGTGTTGGCACGGTCGATCGGAAGTTTACTTCGAGAAGGATCGTGCAGCTGAAGAACATGCAGCATGTCCCCGCCATCAAGAAGAACCTCGCTAGTGGCTCCCTTCTATGTAGAGAAGGGTTTAAGTTGGTTTTCGAGTCTAATAAATTAGTTGTTATGAAATATGGAGTCTTTGTCGGAAAAGGTTATGAGAGCGGAGGAATGTTTCGCCTTTCCCTCACAGATTTTTGTAATAAAGTCGTGAACCATATTCATTTGAATGTTAATGAATCTGAAGTTTGGCATTCACGTCTTTGTCACATTAGTTTCGTTGTTATGACGCGGCTAGTGACGTTGGATTTAATCCCGAGTTTCACTTTAGCCAAAGGTTCTAAGTGCCTTTCATGTGTGCAAGCTAAGCAACCTCACAAGCCTCACAAGGCCGCGGAGGAGAGACACTTGGCACCATTAGAACTCATACATTCTGATCTTTGTGAGATGAATGGTGTGTTGACTAAAGGTAGAAAGAAATACTTCATGACATTGATAGATGATTCCACTAGATATTGCTATGTGTATCTGTTAAATACTAAATATGAGGCTCTACACTACTTTAAAATCTGTAAGGCAGAAGTTGAGAATCAACTTGAAAAGAAAATTAAACGAGTTCGGTCAGATCATGGTGGAGAGTACTTCTCGAGTGAGTTTGATTCCTTTTGTGCGGAACACGACATTATTCATGAGAGGACGCCTCCCTATTCACCCCAGTCAAGCGGGGTTGCCGAGCGGAAAAACCGTACTCTAACTGATTTGGTTAACGCCATGTTAGATACATCGGGTTTATCCAAGGCATGGTGGGGGAAGGCTATATTGATGGCATGTCATGTCCTGAATAAAGTTCCGACAAAGGATAATGAGATCACTCCCTATGAGAAATGGGCGTAGAGAAGGACAACACTCTCGTACTTGCGTACTTGGGGCTGTTTGGCGAAAGTTAATGTGCCGATCCCCAAAAAGCGTAAGCTTGGACACAAGACTGTGGACTACGTTAATATGGGCTATGCTAAGAACAGTGTTGGCTATAGATTTCTAGTAGTGAAATCTGAGGTAACTAACCAGAAGGTCGGTACAATTATGAAGTCTAAGGATGCTACATTCTTTGAGGATATTTTTCCTATGAGAGATATGCAAAGCACTTCTAGACAGGAATCTGAGGAGACTCCTGAGCCTGCCATTCCTATGGAATATTATGAACGAACACATGATGAAAATCCTGAGGAGGATGATGAGGAAACCCTTGGTAGGGGCAAGAGACAAAGGACTGCAAAGTCCTTTGGTGATGATTTCTTCGTGTACCTCGTGGATGATACTCCCACTTCTATTTCAGAAGCATATGCCTCTCCAGAAGCTGGCTACTAGAAGGATGCGGTCCGTAGAGAGATGGATTCCATCATGGCTAACGGGACATGGGAGATCACTGACCGTCCATATGGTTGCAAACCTTTGGGATGTAAGTGGGTGTTCACGAACAAGCATAGGCCCGATGGTACGATCGAAAAGTACAAGTCTAGTCTTGTGGCCAAGGGCTATGACCAGAAAGAAGAGGAAGATTTCTTTGATACTTATTCACTTGTGGCTAGACTGACCACCATTCGAGTATTACTCTCGTTGGCAGCCTCACATGGTCTTCTCGTCCAACAGATGGATGTTAAGACGGCTTTTCTGAATGGAGAGCTAAACGAGGAAATCTACATGCAACAGCCAGATGGCTTTGTGATAGATGGTCAGGAAAGAAAGGTGTATAGGTTGTTGAAATCTTTATATGGCCTGAAGCAAGCACCTAAGCAATGGCATGATAAGTTCTATACAACTCTGACATCTGTTGGTTTCGTTGTTAATGAGGCTGACAAATGTGTATACTATCGCCATGGTGGGGGCGAAGGAGTTATATTGTGCTTGTATGTTGATGACATACTGATATTCGGAACAAACCTCAAAGTCATTGAGGAGGTCAAATCGTTTCTATCTCAGAACTTTGAGATGAAAGACCTTGGTGTGGCTGATGTTATCTTGAACATCAAGCTATTGAGAGATAATGAGGGCGGGATCACACTTCTGCAATCCCAATATGTTGAGAATTTGTTGAGTCATTTTGGATATTCGGACTGCACACCATCTCAAACACCATATGATCCTAGCGTGTTGATTCGAAAGTCCAAAGGCATGGCTAAAGATCAATTGAGATACTCTCAAATCATTGGTTCACTGATGTACCTAGCGAGTGCAACGAGGCCTGACATCGTGTTTGCTGTGAGCAAACTGAGCTAGTTTGTTTCCAAACCGGGTGATGTACATTGGCATGCTATTGAAAGAGTTATGCGCTATCTGAAAGGTACTATGGACTATGGACTTCACTATACCGGAGACCTGTCGGTACTTGAAGGGTATAGTGATGCGAATTGGATCTCTGATGCTGATGAGATGAAGGCCACTACTGGGTATATGTTTACTCTTGGAGGTGGCGCTGTTTCCTGGAAGTCTTGCAAGCAAACGATCTTAACGAGATCGACAATGGAAGCAGAATTAACGGCATTAGACACATCTGGTGTTGAAGCGGGATGGCTTTGAGATCTTTTGATGGACTTGCCATTGGTTGATAAACCGGTTCCGGTTATTCTTATGAACTGTGACAATCAGAATGTCATCACCAAGGTGAAGAGTTCAAAGGATAACATGAAGTCCAACAAACACATAAGAATAGGATTAAAAGCTGTCAGAAAATTAAGAAACTCCAGAGTGATAGCGTTGGACTATGTCCATACGGCTAAGAATCTGGCAGATCCCTTTACGAAAGGGCTATCACGTGTTGTGATAGATAATGCATCAAGGGATATGGGTATGAGACCCACATGAGTTGCCATGGTGGTAACCCAACCTATGTGATCGGAGATCCCGTGAAGTAGGACCTGGGAAAACAAGCCAGTGGTGAGCTGAGGAGAGTAACTATACTAACCCACTCCGTTGGAGATGCAATACTCTCAATACTGTATGGTAGGGTGACTATTGTCTTAATGTGTTCCACGGGTTATGTAAGCAAGATGCTATCCTACAGAGCGATCTTTGGAGGAATGCACCTATGTGAGCTCGACTGCTAGTCACAGTCTATGAGATTGGGGTTATCTCTAATAAAATAATGAATAGGCCAGGAGTGTGACTTATATGCTCCACCCGAGGGGTCAGCGTTCGGCAGCCCAGTACTAGTAAGACATGTGGTGAAGCTTCTTTACGTCAAACTGATAATTCAAGGCATAGTCCATTGTTCAGTTGTGAAGGAGTATAGATACTTGCTCTAGGTGAAGCTCAACCTTAACAGGTCTTTAGTAAAACACTGGTATATGAAAACAGCAATTGGAACAGAGGACACAATGGGCCCTCGAGATCTGGTGGGGGATTGCTGAAATTTGGGATGGGCTTTAGGCCCATATGGTAATTTCTAAAAAATCTCTAAGGGCCCATGTGGGTATATGGCACTAGGTGTAGTGGGAAGTTTAGTCCCACCCTACTAGTGGAGAAGGAGTTGGACCTCTTTATAAGGGTTTCTCTTCTACATGCTATTGGAGCTTGAGAATAGAAGAGGCCCTCGCACGCTCCTCCTCCGCCACCCGCCTCGCCACGCCACGCCTCGTCACGAACGCTGCGGGTTGCGGGATTGAGCCGAGCCGAGCTCACACCTACGCGCTTATTTTTTCCAGTCACTAACGGAGAGTTTCTGACAGCTGAGCCACGATCTGAGACGTCGGATCGTGGGTTGTCACGGACTCGGACGTGGGTCGAGCCCACATCTTCCCACGCGGCTGCGCCTATATAAGTGTGCGGTGTCTCCCAACCCTAGCCGCCACGAACAGATCACATCTGCTCACGCGCACGCCCACCGTCGTTCCTTTGCTGCAGCTGCCGCCGGTGACTCCATCCAGTCCGCCGTGTACATGGTTGATGGGAGAGCAGGTCTCCGGAACCCCGCCCTTCTGGTTCCTGTACGGGAGAGGGGCGAATAGGTTTTTGGGCAGCGACTACGCGACTGCTCGCCTCCGATCCACTACTTCCTCTACGTTCGTGTCGTCTTCATCATCACCATGTCCACCGACGCCCAACGTGCTGCCGCCGAGAAGCTTGAGGCCGACAAGAAGGCCGCTGAGGATGTTGCTGCCGCCACCACTGTCGCGGCCTCTGCATGGCCTACTGGAGGGTATAACTCGTTTATCCCGCTCCTACTGTTTTCTGTTTTAGCCATGCTAGTGTTATACGTAGATCTTTCTGCAATTAGCGTAGTATGTGCTTGCTTGACTTAATATTAGTATGCGTTTATTTGTGTCAATGCCATGCTAGTAATTTACTCGTGGATTAAGTTAATCAAAAAATTGCCTATTTACTCAACAAATCATGTGGTGTGCCTGACCACAAATGTCTACCCTCGGAAAGGGAGACTCCATACCTAGCTATTGGATGTGCTTCGACATTAGAAGCCCAAAGTTCATGACAAAAATTACAAATAGCAAATGAACTAGCCGTTTCTCTAATTTCTCGAATGATACCCACGTAGTTCCTCCCACACCATCATGGATCTGGTTGACAATTTGTTTGCAGTGTGATGCTTATGAAGATTTTGCATACCGAATCATGCGCTGGAGAAAGAGCCTCTCTACAAGCCAGGGCTTCCAATGGTCATGGATCAACAAGTCCCTGGACAAGCACTGACGATCCTAGATAGCTTTTGTCCCGGTCCATGTAGATCGCCGCCACATTGCCCAAATTATGATCAACTGATACCCCGCGTCGACATTTATTTTGATGAAACCCTCAGGTGGGGGAGCCACATTGGCTGCGCTTCTGATCTTGCTGCCGCTTGGGTATTAATCTGCTCGGGCTCAGAAATAGGACGTGTAACAAAAAGGTGAGTAGGCAACGGGATTTGGTTGATCTCCTCATGAATAAGTTTACGACGTGCTGTCCAAATAGACCATAGGGTCACCGTCATGCGTATTAATTCATCATGGAAAAGAACCCCCATCATTGAGAATAACCAATTCCCCGCGCTTGATTCACTGGTCTCTGTCATATGTTTCATCAACAAAGGATCCACTAGTGGTCTCTATCATATGTTTCATCAACAAAGGGTCCACTAGTGCCGACACACACCGAGCAATGGAACACTCAAGCAAGCTATGTCTCTAAGAAGCCCTTGCTCCGCATACCGCACAATCATCTTTAGCAGCGTGTTTGGTAGTTTAAGGGAAAGGGAATGGGAATTTATGAGAGGGAGTTGGTTGAGGGATTATACTTGGGAAGTGGCATGTTAGTCCCAATCCCACGTTTGGTACGGGGTGAGAATTATTTGTGGGGATAATTTTCATGAACAAAGAAAAGGAAGGACAGGTTACGTGAGATGTGCTCCTATTTGGTGTTGCATCTGCAGATTAGGGAGTAGTTAGCGCTGGCCGGATTGTTTGGCGGAAATATTCTGCCACCGCACATATTTAGCTAGGATGCTCGTGGGTTTTTTTCCTTTTGTTGCGGCAGGTGGGCCACCAAATCTGTACTGATATGTTTTTAGACGTCTAATTCTCAATACTCTACTGAATTACCAGGGTCCCCCCAGGGTATAGATTGATGGGAGTTGGCCCTCCTAATTCCCCTTCCCCTTCCCTTGGTAATTCACAAACCCCTGAACCAATCAACAGATTTTTAGTCTCACTAATCTTAAAATCCCATTCCCTACCTCAACTCCCCCCAACCAAACACGCTGTAGGTGACATATTCCTATGCTTCCGCACGGTAGCTCACCCCCACCTCAACGGACACAATTAGTGTGCAGACCAAGTAATCCTGCGTTGGATGTTAAAGTTAGCGGTTTCCTTCAATTTTAGTTTCATATATATATATATATATAGACACTATTCTGATCACGGAATCAGAATAATATTCTGATCACAACATGAACTTCCCGAGTAACGCGCCTGACCTTCCCCGAGTACTAGGTTGAACTTCAGCTAAAAGGTGTCCAAATGGGGCTTGCGATATACCGTTGGATAGCTATGGACATCAGTATCATGACCCAAGTTAAAATTTTGGCAAAATGTAAGCGGTTTAAGAGCAGTTTTGAAAACCGTTTTTTCTTCATACAAAAAACGTGAATCGTATTTTCGATCGCATTTTTAAACCATTTATTGGAATGAGGCAAATAATATGGCGTTGGAAAGCTGCTGCAAAACCGCTCCTTCCACATGCTGAAAGTTTTCTATAATTCCCTACGGTTAAAGAGTAATCCAGAAAATCGTAAAATTTCGCAAACCGAACACCCGAGTTCGTATTTTTGACGTCATTTCTAAACGGCTAATACAATTGAGGCAAATAATATGGCGTTGGAAAGCTTATGAAAATGCGCTACTTTTTTATGTTAAAAGTTTTTTCTAATTTTGAATGGTTTAAAAGTAATTTAGAAAATGGTACAAGTTCCACCGAGTTCGTATTTTCAAGCTATTTTTTTAACCATACGTCCAAATGCAGAAAATGATATGGCGTTGGAAAGCTTGAAGAAATGCGAAACTTTTTTGTATATATTGTTTCTCCTAATTCATTACGGTTTTATGTCAGTTTTGAAAATGGTTAAAAACATATTTTTGCCGTAATTTCTACAAACTTTATCGGAATGGGGCAAATAATATACCGCTGAAAAGCTACGGAAAATGCGAAACTTTTTCATGTTGATGGTTTTCTCTGAATCCTGGCTGTTTTCAAGTAATTTCAAAAATGGCGAGATCATTCGTTCTGCCTTTATCGCGAAACAGATTCTTCGAAAATGCACCGCGTGAAGAACCTGAACTTCTCGGCATGTCTACTTGAACTTCACTCTGTGTTTCACGTGTTTTTTTTGCTCGTAGCTCTCCATCCACTGCTCGTAGCTCTCCATCCACTCACCGGAATTGAGCAAGTGATATACCAGTGGAAAGCTGCTGTAAACACGCAATTTTCCCGTGTTGATCATTTTTTCATACTCGCAACGATTTTAAAAGTTTTTCATCTGATATTCATTCAGTGTAGTAGGTGAACTTCCTGCTCTTTTTACGTTGAACTTCTATGACGTATTTTTCATTTGTAATTTTCTCATCCATTCGTCAAGTGTTACACAAATGGTATTTCTTTTGTATAAACCTCTCTCACAATATTTTTTAAAATTTCTCCGACGGAGGACTTGAACTTATATCAACAAACTTTTAGTCTTTGCTTTTTTTATTCTTTTTAATACAAAATACACATAGTGTAGTACGTGAACTTCTGGTAGTTATCAATCTGAACTTCTCTCGGTTACATGAAAATATATGAGTTTTTTTATGAATTTTTAATCTGATTTTTTAATCCTTTTTATGAAATTTTGAAGCGCTCTATTTTTAATAGTTGAACTTCTTGTTATTTTATTTTTGAACTTCTTGTTTTCATTCTTTAATAATGAGGAAAATCAGAGTTTTCTATAATCATCGAACTTCTCCGTCTTTTTAATATGGACTTCCTTGTTTTTTCTTAATCTTTTTTATGAAATTTTGAAGCAATCTATTTTTTTTTAAAGTTGAACTTCCTGTTATATAATTTTTGAACTTCTTATTTTCCATTCTTTAATAATGAGGGAAATCTGAGTTATAATCATCGAACTTCTCCATCTTTCTAATTGGGACTTGCTGGTTTTATTTCTTTTAGTAATGAAAAAAAATCCTACTTTTTGATAGACATCGAGCACCATCGTTAATTTTGAACTTCTAGGTTTATTTTAATATAACTTCTTCATTATTTCAAATAGAACTTATTGGTCTTATTCTTTAGTAACCGGAAAAAATTGAACTTTTAGCAACAAAACTTTCAATCTTTGCGTTTTTCATTCGTTTTTTAATACAAAATGCACATCATGTATTACGTGACCTTCTCGCAGTTATCAATCTAAACTTCTCTTGGTTACATGAAAATATCTGAGTTTTTTATAGACATTGAACCGCTCTACTTTTTATTGGTTTTAATCTTTAGCATTGGGGAAAATCTGAGTTTTTAGAAAAATTAAAGAACTTCATATTTTTAAATTTTGTACTTCTTGGTGTTATTCATTAGAAATGGGAAAAGTCCTACTTATGTAATAAATATCGAACTGCTCAAGTAATTAAAGTTGAACTTCTAGATCTTAAAAAAAACAAAGGCAAATATATGTTTTACAAACTTTTTAAACTGCTTGTTTTTTTTAATTTGACCTTCTTGGTTTTGGAATAAACATTTTTGATCTTCTATGTTATTTAAATTTGAACTTCTCCATTTTTTTAGTAAAATGAAGAAACACCATTTTTTTATAAACTGTTTGAACTACTACATTTTTCATTTTTGAACTTATTTGTTGATTCTAAAGTAACAAGGAAAATCATGGGTTTGTAATAAACATTAAATTGCCCTATTATTTAAATGTGAACTTCAAGGTATTTTTTAGAAATGGTTAAACTTACAGAACAAATTATGGTTTTTTCCACTTTCTACGAACATTTGAAGTTTTTTGTCTCGCGACATTTTTAGGCATTTTTTCTGTCCGTGAAATGTCCTAGGTGGTCCCTTTTTTCTTTGATGAATTTCTTCTGTATGTAGTACACTTGAACTTCATAATTTCTGAAACATGAACTTCTCTATGTAGTTTTTTTCTAAAAGTTTCTGAAAAATGAAATTGCCATGCGTCTACTAATACAACGACATGTTGTTATATTAGTGTGAACTTCTCACAAAAATCAAACCGACACGCATTAGAGTTTGACTATGTCAGATGGCTTTGTTGAACGACCGCACATGGCCAGAAGTGAGGAACCGCGGGTCAAGGCGCCACACTAACTTGATCATCTTGGTTTTGTACTAATAATTGAACTTCTCGGTTATTTAAATTTGAACCTCTAGGTTTTTATAGAACCCCTTTATTATTAAAAAGTTGAACTTCTTTGTATTTTTAATTTGACTTTCTTGGTTCTGTAATAAACATTGAACCTCTATGTTTGTGAAATTTGAACCTCTAATTTCTTTTGGAACATGTAAAATGCTTTCTTTTAAAAGTGATCACTCTCTGAAACAACACTCTCTAAAACAACAATTCTAGATAAAAAAACAAAAGGAGAGAACCTCTTCCCAACTTTTATCAATATCCATTAACATGAACATTTTTTTACATCCAGCATGGATACAAGTCTACTACAACAGTTCCGTCTCGAGAGATAATTGTAGCATATATGTCAAAGTTGGTTGATAACATCGGCATGCATATACCAATGATGTCCAGAGAGTGTCGGTGTTCTAGAAAATATACCAATAATTTATTCTTTTAAGCATCTCTTCCAAGAAACTTTCTTACTCCCTCCCTCCGTCTTATAATGTAAAAGCGTTTTTAACACTACATGGTGCTTGTGTACTAACTTTACATGTGGGAGTTCCCATGCGCACTCTGACGATGAACATAGAAAAAAAGATGTGATCTCTACAGTGCCACAAAAGTGCGAATCCCCGGTTAAGTTTAGTCACTGTAGTCGCCTTTCCCCAATCATGTCAGTAGATTAGTACTATCACGTCAATCAAAATAATTAGTGTTGGTACAAGCGCATCTGAATAAATAGGATTCCCACCGCACCCAACCGCCTTGAAATGAACAAAACTGCAAGCTGTTTTGTTGGCCCAGCGCAGCACGTGACTAGCAACGGATGCTCACAACAGAGGTTGGCTTCAAGCTTCAGTTTGTGCTCCAGCCATTCTGGCATGCAAAAGCAATACTAAAAGCTTGGGAGAAAGGCAGATGATGAGGAAATAAAAGGTGCAACATTATTGGACAATCTTTACCAGCTGTGGTGCACAGTAACAGTGTGGCTTCCACTATCAAATATTCCCTGAACTTTCTCATGGTGCGCAGTATCTGTCGGCGGAGGAAGTCCTGTCAGGCTCTCCGTAACATGTAACTAACAAACTCATGTAAGTTACTAACTGATTACTGATATCAAATATTCGCAGAACTTTAGGAGTAGTAGAATTTACTTGAAAGTTGAACTGTAGCATGAGGCCATGCCTGCTGCAGGTGTTCAGAACAGACTGATTGCACTTAGTTGTGCATATATGTGGAGATTAGTAGTACCAATGATGTCCATGGAATATTTGATAGTGGTTGATAACATCGATCTCGAGGGATAATTGTAGCATATATATCAAATTGGTTGATAACATCGGCATGCATATACCAATGATGTTCAAAGAGTGTCGGTGTTCTAGAAAAGATACTTGGACACATTTTTCACCTTCTGGAACAATTTCTACCTTCCCAAAGCTGCTGATTAACTTGGACATATTTTTCACCTTCTGGAACAATTTCTACCTTCCCAAAACTTTGGACAACAAAGTATAATGCTCATTTGTTTAGAACTGAACTGAATAATCTGGTGAAGCCGGCCTGCAACAATGGCAAATTTTTTCAGAGGACAAACACAAAACAGTGATGAAATGGGAGGGCAGGTGTTGTGGCATTGCGAACCAACGTGAAGTGATCCCGCGATGGAGGCGAACCAGGGGAGTCAGGTGGTTCCTGGCGTCGCTCAGGGAAGAATCGGGGGGCGACTGGGGGTGCGCTGGATGGTGGCGGTGAACTGCAAGAGGTGGCGGTGGCGAACGGCCTGAGTGTCGCAGCATAGGGCATCTTCAGTCGGGAACCTCGGCGGCGGCCGGCGGGATCAGAGCTAGGCGGTGGCGCCCCGGGATCCACGGCCCGCGATGGCACCCAGGATCCACGGCTTGGTCGTCTTCAGTCGGGGACCCTGGCGGCGGCGGGCGGGATCCAAAGACAGGAGTCGGCGCCTAGGATCCATGGTCGGTGACGGCGCGGAGGATCCACTACCAAGGTGGATCAGGGCAGAGAGTGGTGGTCCATGGTGGCAGTTAGAAGAAGACAGGGGCGGCGGCTCGCCAGGAGGAAGGCGGGGGCGACGGCGTCCCAGGAGGAGTCTGGGGCCGGCCACGTGCTGGGAGGAGGCAGGGACGACGGCGCGCCGGGAAGGAGGCGCGGGTGCTGGCGCGCCGGTAGGAGGCGTGGTAGGCAGCGGCGGCGATAGGATCGGGGGTCGCTGGGATCAAGGGAAGAAGTGGTGGACTATCGTGGGTGAGATTTTTTTTCGCTATATGGATTCCGAAGTTTCGGAAGTTTGGGAGGGAGCAGTCGGACCCTTATAGGGCTGGCTGTGATTCAAATAGTTATTCTAATCTCAGGATTTGAATATTGTTGTTTTATATATATATATATATATATATATATATATAATATAATTTAGAATTACAAATCTATTTAAAAATAAAATAACTCAAGTTAAAAAATACTTTCTTTAATTTAAAAATGCTTATAGTACATTAACAATGTTCATATAATACAAAAATATAGCGCAACTTTCTCAAAATGTTTGTACCATTCAAAATGTTTCTGTAATTCAAAAAAATTTGACACATTTAAAAATAAGTTCATGATTTGTTTTTAAATGTTCATGAAAATAAAAATGATTGTGGTATTATAAAGAATGTTTGTATCACTTAAAATCTTACTTAATTGTGTTTAGAAAGTATTCACATGTTTAAAATTTATTTTTGTCACATTTAAAAACTGTTAATGTAGTGTAAAAATATTCATGCAATTTACAAAAAATGTTCATTTCACATTAGACAAATGTTCAACATCTGTTCAAATAAATATTCAGAGTGTATCAAAAAATGTTTAACGTCCGTGCGCCAGGCATCTCGAATGAGTCTTTGGGGACTTCTTGGGTAGGGGACAGTAAATGAAGGCTGAAGCATATGAGCGCTATTTCTCGCCCAATGCGGGACCTATCGTTATCTCGGGCGCTTGGTTGTCCCCGCTTTTCGTGGGCCGGCCAATGTAAGTTTCTAGAATTATTCATGCGTTTTTCCTGTTTCTTTTTTCTATGTCCTTTTATGTTTTTATCAGGTTCTTTTCTTTTATTTTTGTTTTATTTTTCTATTTCTTTATCTAATATATATCAAGTGTTTTCAATAGATGTTCTAAGTTTTTTATACACATGTAATATATTTTTTCATAGACATTGAATTTTTTTAAAATACATGATAACAAATTCAAATACATATTTGAGCATTATCTTAATAAATTTTAAGCATTCTGTGTACAAACATTTCCAAATCTGCATTGAACATTTCTTTGAAGGGTATGAAACATTCTTTAAAATACGTGGGCATTTTTTTATATTGTACAAACATTTCAGAAAATCTCACGAACATATTCTTAAAATGCGCATATATTTCTAAAAATGTAATGAACATTTTTTTACAGTATGATTTTTTTAAATAATGCCAACTTTGTTTTACGTTGTATAAATAGTTTCCAAGAATGTGACGAATGTTGTTTGAAATGAATGAACATTTTTCTGAATAATATCACAAACATTTTTTAAAGATTATGCATATTTATTTTGAATGTTATTGACGTTTTCCAAAGGTTGCACGAATATTAATTTTTCACTGCATCAATATTAATTAATTGTGTGAAATTTTGAAAAACTTATGAAGTAATTTTGAAATATATATATCTTTAATTATTTTTCAGAATACAAACAAATGTAAAGAGCGAAGGAAAGAAAGAAAAATGAAAAGACACAAAACAAAATAGCTAACTAAATTCCTAACCACTGACGGCACGGCCCACTAACGTCCTCGCTGTACTGGCTTAAAGAGAGAAGACAAGAGGAACTCCTATTCGGCGCTTCAGGCGCCAGGAAGTTCCCTGGCGGCCACGCGCCAACTCTGGTGAGCCGATCCATATAAGTGCGAGCGCACGATCGCATTTTATTCCCCTTGGTTCGCCTGATCACATTTGAATTTTTTTTGCTAAAAACGATAAACAAAACATGAATTGAAAAATGTTCACGAATTTAGAAAAAAAAATTGTTTGAATTTAAAAAATGTTCATAGAATTTGGAAACAGTTCATCAAATTTTGAAAAAAAATTTATCAATTTTGCAAAAATAGGTCATCAAATTTGAAACAAGTTCATGGATTTTTTTAAAAAATTTGAATCAAAAGAAGTTCATCAATTTTGAGAATAAATTCAAAAATTTAAATAAAATATACCGAATTTAAAAAAGAATTTCATCAATTTTGATAATAAACTTACACCAATTTTTTATACTATAAAAAGAAAAAATGAACAATAAATAGGGAAAAATAATATAAAAGAAAACGAAAAAAGAAATGAAATGAATAGAATGATCTAACTAATCACGTCGGGGTTGGTTGTTGAGGTGGCAACCGAAGCTGACACTCCTCGTGGAGGTTGTGGGTTTGAATTGTGACTCACGCGTAATTGCCAAATAAACTGCAACAAGCGCGCCGTATAGGAAATGCCAAAGACAAGGGGCACGCTGGACTAGCTCAAGACTAGAGCTAAAGTAACTACTAGGCCAGCGTAGTCGCACGTTACTTGCATCCTAGGTGTGTCCCATTTAGCACATAGGTCAGGGAGCAGAGATATAATGTATAACTAAGACGCGAGCGCACTGCTTTTGGTTTTCCTCCCCTCTTTGCATTCATTTACTTTCCCTTTCGTTAGACGGGTGAATATTTTCCAGAGATACTTGAAATTTTATAATACATGAATATCTTTTTTACTTTTTTTGAATTTTTTCTTGGATTTTTATGCTTGATTTGATGTATGCTTTCGGAGGAGGGCAGCCCAATTTTGGAAGGGATGGAACTCGTGAAGGTTGCCGAGAAATAGTCATACCCTGCAACCCGTTGTTTGATGTGTTTGGACGGTGATCAATGTGTGTGGTTGTGCGGCTCTTTTCTAATGAAGGACAAGAGAAGACTTTGAGCATGCCTGGTTCTATAACATGGTAATAATTTAGGTTTTTTTGAAGAAAAAAAAAATGACCCCAGCCTCTGCATCAAGCGATGCGCACAACCATTTTTATTATGCTATTAAACAGAGTACAAAAGAAAACAAAGATCAATCCAAAGCCATCTTTCAAGAAAGCAAACTCGTTACACCTACAAGTATGGTGATGCGCCCTGACCACCACTGGAGGAGCTAGGCAAGAAGTCTTGCAGGTCGCGGGGGGGGGGGGGGGGGGCAAAAAAAAAAACTCAAATTTGGGGGGGGGGGGGGGGGGGGGGGGGGGGGCTAAATATAAAACTCATAATTCTGTGGCGGGAGGGGGTGCGTGTTTGCCCGGGAGCTCCTAATTGGCGCGTTCTGCGCCAGCTAATGAGCTGGCGCTCGCACGGTCGTTCGCATGGGCCGGCCCACTAGCGCCTCGCGCGCTCCAAAAAATAACACCAAATGGTTGCTACTGTTGAAATACTAGTCGGTCGCTCGACAAAAAAATCAGAAATCCCAAAAATGCAAAAAATCTAAAAATTCGTAATTCATAAACGTTCATCCATTGAAAAAAGAAACCAAAGAAGTTCATGAATTCGAAAATACTTCACAATTTTGAAACAAAAAATTCATGAATATGTAAAAAAGTTCGTGAATTTGAAAAAAAACATCAATTTTTAAAAAACATCATCGATTTTGAAAAAAAATCACAAACTTTTAAAAATAGTTCATCAATTTTAAAAGAGTTCATAATTTTAAAAAATATCATGAACTTTAATAAAGTTTTATGAATTTTGAAGAAGATTTCTTCAATTTTTAAAAATGTTTCATCGAATTTGAAAACAATTTTTAAATTTTGGAAAAAAGGAAAAGTATACAGAATAAGGAAAAATGGAATAAATGGGAAATAAAAAAATAAAAAGAAAGAGAAAACATAATAAGACCGGTCGAGGAAGAACCAAAATCGAAAAAGGCAAAAAAAAAAAACCCGGCTGGGAAGCCCCTGGAACCTTTCCAAAACCGGGAAGAGGTCTCTCCCGTGGCACCCACAGATGGGCCAGCCCAGGTAAGACGCCTTCAGCGCCAGTTAATGAATTGCACTTTAACGGGTGCTGAAGGCGCCAAATAGAAAATATCGTTTGCTCGTGCCGCGCTGTATACTAGCTAGCTCCTTATGTTTTATCCCGGTACATGGGCTTGGCCCATTTTTTTATTTCTTGTTCTTATAGATAAAATAATCTTTATTGCAAATAAATATCAACCACTCAGAAAATGCAAATGATATCAATTTCTCTTTTAGTTTATTTGATTAGTTTTAAAAAAACTTTATAATTTATAATAATTTCCGTTTTTTCTTTGATACTTTTTATTACCTTATTTTACATTTTATTCATTTGCGTTCAATTAGTTTCCCATTTTGTTAAACGCATGAATATTTTCCAGAGATACTAGAAATTTTATAATACATGAACATCTATTTTACTTTTTTGAAATTTTTCTTGGATTTTTTATGCTTGATTTGATATATGCTTTTGGAGGACGGAAGCCCAATCTTGGAAGGGATGGAACTCGTGAAGGCTGCCGAGAAATAGTCATATGATGTGTTTGGATGGTGATCAATGTGTAGTTGTGCGGCTCTTTTCTAATGAACGAGTTTGAGCGTACCTAGTTTTATGACAAGGTAATATTTTAGTTTTTTTTAAAAAAAGAGGATAACCTCTAGCCTCTGCATCGAGCAATGCACATAACCATCTTTATTATGTTATTCAATAGAGTACAAAATAAAATAAAGATCAATCCAAAGCCACCTTCCAGAAAAATAAATTCGTTACATCTACAAGTATGATGATGTGCCCTGACCGCCACTGGCGGAGCTAGGCAAGAAGTCTTGGGGGTGTTGGGGAACGTGGTAATTCAAAAAAAAATCATACGATCACGCAAGATCTAATTAGGAGATGCATAGCAACGAGAGAGAAGAGTGTGTCCACGTACCCTTCTAGACCAAAAGCGGAAGCGTTTAGTAACGTGGTTGATGTAGTTGAATGTCTTCACGATCGAACCGATCCAAATACCGAACGTACGGCACCTCCGTGTTCAGCACACGTTCAGCACGATGACGTCCCTCGAGCTCTTGATCCAGTTGAGGACGAGGAAGAGTTCCGTCGGCACGACGGCGTGACGACGGTGATGATGAAGTTACCAGCGCAGGGCTTCGCCTAAGCACTACGACGATATGCCCGAGGTGTTAAACTGTGGAGGGGGGCACCGCACATGGCTAAGAGATTGTCTGTTATGCTTTGGGGTGCCCCCTGCCCACGTATATAAAGGAGGGGGAGGAGGAGGCCGGCCAAGGGAGGGGCGCACCAAGGGGGGAGTCCTACAAGGACTCCAAACCTAGTAGGATTCGCCCCCCCTTTCCTTCCAACAGAAAGGGGCAAATGGGAAAGGAGGGAGTGGGAAAAGGAAAGAGGGGGGCCGCGCCCCCTCCCCTTGTCTAATTCGGATTGGGACAAGGGGGCGCGCCCCCACCTCCTGTGGCATGCCTCCTCTCTTCCACTATGGCCCATTAGGCCCAATAACTTTTTCGGGGGGTTCTGGTAGCCTCCCGGTACTCCAAAAAATTCCCGAACCTTATCGGAATCATTCCGGTGTCCGTATACAACCTTCCAATATATCAATCTTTACCTCTCAACCATTTCGAGACTCCTTGCCATGTTCGTGATCTCATCGGGGACTCCGAACAAACTTCGGTCATCAAATCACATAACTCATAATACAAATCATCATCCAACGTTAAGCGTGCAGACCCTACGGGTTCGAGAACTATGTAGACATCACCGAGACACATCTCCGTTCAATACCAATAGCGGAACCTGGATGCTCATATTGGTTCCTACATATTCTACAAAGTTCTTTATCGGTTAAACCGCATAACAACATACGGTATTCCCTTTGTCATCGGTATGTTACTTGCCCGAGATTCGATCGTCGGTATCATACCTAGTTCAATCTCGTTACCGACAAGTCTCTGTACTCATTCCGTAATGCATCATCATGTAACTAACTCATAGTCACATTGCTTGCAAGGCTTATAGTGATGTGCATTACCGAGAGGGCCCAGAGATACCTCTCCGATACTCGGAGTGACAAATCCTAATCTCGATCTATGCCAACTGAACAAATACCTTTGGAGACACCTGTAGAGCATCTTTATAATCACCCAGTTACGTTGTGACATTTGATAGCACACAAGGTGTTCCTCCGGTATTCGGGAGTTGCATAATCTCATAGTCAGATGAATATGTATAAGTCATGAAGAAAGCAATAGCAATAAAACTAAACGATCATAATGCTAAGCTAACAGATGGGTCTTGTCCATCACATCATTCTCTAATGATGTGATCCCATTCATCAAATGACAACACGTGTCTATGGTCAGGAAACTTAACCATCTTTGATTAACGAGCTAGTCAAGTAGAGGCATACCAGGGACACTCTATTTGTCTATGTATTCACACATGAAATAAGTTTCGGTTAATAAAATTCTACCATGAATAATAAACATTTATCATGATATAAGGAAATGTAAATAACAATTTTATTATTGCCTCCAGGGCATATTTCCTTTAGTCTCTCACTTGCACTAGAGTCAATAATCTAGATTACATAGTAATGATTCTAACACCCATGGAGTCTTGGTGCTGATCATGTTTTGCTCGTGAGAGAGGCTTAGTCAATGGGTCTGTAACATTCAGATCTGTATGTATTTTGCAAATCTCTATGTCTCCCTCCTTGACTTGATCACAGATGTAATTGAAGCGTCTCTTGATGTTTTTGGTTCTCTTGTGAAATTTGGATTCCTTCGCCAAGGCAATTGCTCAAGTATTGTCACAAAAATATTTTCATTAGAGCCAATCACTAGGTATTACACCTAGATCGGATATGAACTCCTTCATCCTGACTCCTTAATTTGCTGCTTCCGAAGCAGCTGTGTACTCCGCTTCACACGTAGATCCCGCCATGACGCTTTGCTTGGAACTGCACCAACTGACAGCTCCACCATTCAATATAAATACGTATCTGGTTTGTGACTAAGAGTCATCCGGATCAGTGTCAAAGCTTGCATTGACGTGACCATTTACGACGAGCTCTTTGTCACCTCCATAAACGAGAAACATATCCTTAGTCCTTTTTAGGTATTTCACGATGTTCTTGATCGCTGTCCAGTGATCCACTCCTGGATTACTTTGGTACCTCCCTGCTAAACTTATAGCAAGGCACACATCAGGTCCGGTACACAGCATTGCATACATGATAGAACCTATGGTTGAGGCATAGGGAATGACCTTCACTTTCTCTCTATCTTCTGAAGTGGTTGGGCATTGAGTCTGACTCAACTTCACACCTTGTAACACAGGTGAGAACCCTTTCTTTGACTGATCCATTTTGAACTTCTTCAAAACTTTATCAAGGTATGTGCTTTGTGAAAGTCCAATTAAGCGTCTTGATCTATTTCTATAGATCTTGATGCCCAATATATAAGCAGCTTCACCGAGGTCTTTCATTGAAAAATTATTATTTAAGTATCCTTTTATGCTATCCAGAAATTCCGTATTATTTCCAATCAACAATATGTGATCCACGTATAATATTAAAAATGCTACAAAGCTCCCACTGTAGCGACCAGACCTCAAACAGTCTGATCTCTGTGCTCCGGTGTCATCCCTGGATCAGTAATGCTGACACCACACAGTACTCGGAGGATTTATAGCAGAGTAGCAATCACACACTTATTACATCGAGTGTCTCAAAAGAGAACTTATTACAATAAATATGGCTTAAGGCCATCTAATTACGATAACAGCGGAAGGCTTAGAAGATAAGTGAGTCCATCAACTCCAACGGCATCACTGAGTATAGAACCACGACCTAAAAACTCCTTAATCGTCGTCGTCTGAAAAGTCTGCAACATTAACGTTGCAGCCCGAAAACGGGTCAGCACATGGAATATGCTGGCAAGGTAACACATAGAGAGTAATGGAATGCAACAGCTATACTATATGCATATTTGGCTGGTGGAAAGCTCTATGGTTACAGTTTTGCATAAAGCCAATTTTTCCCTACTTCAAAAGGAATAAATTTAATTACTATCATGGTGGTTGTTAAACATTGAGAATGGTTGACAGCATTCTCAATCCCAATTAAGCATCATCATTAACCCAACAATTAATTTTAGAGTAACATGTTGAGATCACATGATAATCCAGATACTAGATACTCAAGATGTCCATAACTGGGGACACGGCTAATCATGATTAGTTTGTTACACTCTGCAGAGGTTTGCGCACTTTTCCCCACAAGACTCGATCGCCTCCATTGGATTTCTCGCACTACATGGTGTTTGAGAAACGGATGACCGAGACACAGTCTTTCAGAAGCGCTAGAGCACCTTACGATGGACAGACCGGTACACCTACTTTCCCCTACATCTGCTAGTCTACCCTGTAAGAGTTCGCACGACTTAATCAACTATGCCAGAGCCCATAATGGCTTGTGGCTGCACACGGAAGTTTCTAGTTTGAAAAATCTCATGATCCCTTTGAGTCTGGGTGGCGGTCCAAAAGAAAACAGGCATGTCCTGGAATACCCAGGTGCCTCAATCCACCCAGATGTGTATTTAAGTTGCCACCTTAGATAAACCATTAATTATCAATCTCACATCTGTCATGGATTTCACTCACCCAATCCATGTCTAATAGCATAGCATGGCATAATAAGCAAACGTAGAAGTAACTCCCAAAGGTTTGATAATAAAAAGGTAATAGGTACTACCTCATCTACTTCCCATCCCACAGTTTAATTAGATCCTAATCATGTAATGTGTGAGGATTGATCTAATGCAAAAAAAACTGGGTTGTAGAAAAGGTATGATCAAAGTGTTACTTGCCTTGCTGATGATCCGTGAAACCTAACGATTCGAAGTAACAGGCGGCGCACTCCGGGTACTCTATCGCAGGCAAACAAACAAGCATACAATAAGTACTCATCTAATGCACAGGTAAAACTCAAATAAGAGATCTAACCAGAAGGTTCAACTTAAGAACTCTGGTTGGCAAAAAGAATCAAATCGAACGAAGCAAAGAAAGTCAAACGGCGAAAGAAAACAACTTCGTTCTAGTAATCTGAACCTAAGTCAAATTTTACAGTAGCAAAAACTTGTTTAAGTTGATTATTCGGATAGAGGGTTTCGAGACGAAACTCCAGGCGCTTGAATCGCCTGATTACGATAAACGAGCGAAAAGTTAAACTAAAACGAAAATCGGATCAGAAGTCGCGATCAGAAAAAAAATCCGACGAAAAAGAAAAAAAAACAAAGAACGGATTTTTTTTAAACGGCACGGATTTCGAGGTGCGGCGAACCTCGGGCGACGCGTGGCTCCGGCGGATCGGCGGCGGCGCAGCGCGGCGGCCCGGCGGCGGCGGCGGCGCTGGGGCTGGGCGCGGCTAGGGTTTCGAGGCGGCTGGGCCTTCGGGCTGGCTTGCCCCGGCTTATAAAAGCCCCGGCCAGGCGGAGTCCTGGCCGAGTACGGCCCATAGTCGGTTGCGTTTTTTTTTCGCTCGGAAGAAAAAAAATAAAAAGAAATACTAAACGGACTCCAAAAATCCCGAAATAAATTTTCCCGGGCTTCTAAAATCAAGCCCGACAAAGTGAACATTTATTTGTGCCCTAAATGCAATTTTGAAAAACGCGCATTTTTCCTAATTCAAATAAAAACAACAAAAAAAACTCCAAAATAAAACTATTTGATTTTTTTATTAAATCCTCAATATTTCTATATTTTGGGAAAGTCATTTTATTCCCTCTCTCATATTTTTGTAATAGAAATAATTGATGATAAAATAAATAAAATCAAATGATCCTATTCTCAAAATTTGAGAAAAACTCAAATATGAAAATAACGAAATCCCCAACTCTCTCCGTGGGTCCTTGAGTTGCTTAGAATTTTCTAGGATCAAAACCTAAAAGCAAACAAAATATGATATGCATGATGATCTAATGTATAACATTCCAAATTGAAAATTTGGGATGTTACACCCACTCACTTTCTTGTAAATACAGGCTTCTCCAAAAGTCTGTATAAAACCATATGCTTTGATCACACTATCAAAGCGTATATTCCAACTCCGAGAGGCTTGCACCATTCCATAAATGGATTGCTGGAGCTTGCACACTTTGTTAGCACCTTTAGGATCGACAAAACCTTCTGGTTGCATCATATACAACTCTTCTTTAAGATATCCATTAAGGAATGCAGTTTTAACATCCATTTGCCAAATTTCATAATCATAAAATGCGGCAATTGCTAACATGATTTGGACAAACTTAAGCATCACTACGGGTGAGAAAGTATCATCGTAGTCAACTCCTTGAACTTGTCGAAAACCTTTCGCAACAAGTCGAGCTTTGTAGACAGTAATATTACCATCAGCATCAGTCTTGTTCTTGAAGATCCATTTATTCTCTATGGCTTGCCGATCATCGGGCAAGTCAACCAAAGTCCACACTTTGTTCTCATACATGGATCCCATCTCAGATTTCATGGCTTCAAGCCATTTCATGGAATCTGGTCTCATCATCGCTTCCTCATAGTTCGTAGGTTTATCATGGTCAAGTAACATGACCTCCAGAACTGAATTACTGTACCACTATGGTGCGGACCGTACTCTGGTTGACCTACGAGGTTTGGTAGTAACTTGGTCTGAAGTTTCATGATCATCATCATTAGCTTCCTCACTGATTGGTGTAGGAATCGCTAGAACTGATTTCTGTGATGAACTACTTTCCTATTCCGGAGAAGGTACAATTACCTCATCAAGTTCTACTTTCCTCCCACTCACTTCTTTCGAGAGAAACTCCTTCTCTAGAATGGACCCATTCTTAGCAACAAATATCTTGCCTTCGGATCTGTGATAGAAGGTGTACCCAACAGTCTTCTTTGGGTATCCTATGACGACACATTTCTCCGATTTGGGTCCGAGCTTATCAGGTTGAAGCTTTTCACACACTGGTGTGCGTCGGTGCTATACAAACGGTTTTTAACCCCTTTCCGCGGCGGCATTTGGAACCGTCGCCAAGTGAGTGTGGGTGATAGGGGGTCCTTCCCACACAACCCAGAAACCGTCGGGGATAGGAAGCCTTGATGCATACAGTTGTCCCTATAATCTTGTTTCCGATATGTCAAATATCCCAAACGCTTCATCCTTACTACTCGTTTGTGCTCGCATTGCCATCATAGTGGGAGTTTTGTGGTTTTACCTAAAACCAGGTAGATTCCAGGCATGGGAGCTTTCCAGGCATGGGAGTTTTACGATGCCTGGCACATCACAAACAGTTTAGGATTATAAACCGTGTACGATAGGTAGACAATCACACACATTTATTTTTCTCGCGCCGTATGTGATAGTGTCTGGCATCACACATGCTTTGCACACGGCAACTGTGTGCATGCTTGCACACGTTTCCTCTCTGTGAACCATCTCGGATTATGGTGTACATCGCAAACGTTTGTGTTTTACCAACCGTGTGTGCCATAATAACCTGCACAACGTAATTTTGCCTAATTTAATTACTGCTATTTAAAATTATACCTAATTTAAACTTGAAAGTACGCTATAGCTTTATTCATATCCATCAGGTTCAAACAAACAATGCATTATTCGATTCACAGGTACATATGTTTAAGAATTACATAAGCACCAAATAAAGAAAGATGAACCAGGGTTCTATACTTGTGCTATTACAGATGGTAAAGAAAGAGGCGACAGACATTCCGGTTGCTGAACAAGGCAAAGTGGAATGGCCCTATTGTGCTCTCCTGGATGCAGAAGGCATGCAGGACTCTAGTCCAACCCCTTGTGATGGCCGGCTGCCGATCATGTAGTTTAAGAGGTAGTCTATAGTAAACTGCTTCAGGATCCACTACAAAATAAAAAAAGATTCAGATATTGTCATCTAAGATAACTCATTATGGGCAGTAAAAAGAAGGCTATAGGGTTCTTACTTACGATCCTGCAGCTCACTGTTGTCTTGCATAAAGTGTAAATAAATAGTTCGATTGACATCTTTTGACCCATTTAATAATAATCTTTATCAGTTTCCTCACTTGATGCTGGTTCATGAATATCTCATTGCCCCATACGCAGAAAGGTTCGAAGTGTGGATCTTTGGCAATGATATATGTACCTAAAAGCACCAAGTTAATATTAGAAGCTAAACAACAATTGAAAAATGATGTAGTACAACACTCCCTCCATCCCATTATATAAGATTTTATTACATGTATATCTAGACATCATCAGAACATTAAGGTAACACTCTTCCTTGTTGCTATGTAGCCTGGGATTGCATATTTAGTCATTCAGTACAATGCATGTTGCTAAACAACAATTGAAAAATGAAAAGGCATGTTAACTGCAATATCCTTAACAGCAACCAAATATCGTAATTCATAGTGGTATTGTTGAAACTGTTATTGATGAAATTGAACTGCATGGTAAATAGTTGCACATATAGAGCATCACATTGTGAAGAACTGAAATAAACAAGTCATAAGGATATCTTTAGGCGATCCTTAAAAAGTTAAAGGACTAAAACCCTTAGTGGATATATATATACTCCAGCAATTTTTGGCCTTTTCTAGTCGATCCCCTAAACTTAAGGTTGTAAACTTCAATTCGATCAAGTTGAAAGAAGGTTCAACCGAAAGTAGCATGCATTCAAACATAAACATAGATAGTTTTGCATAACCGAACATAATACATATATTTAAACTAAGCTAAACTACTTTCGGTCGAAGTAGAGGTCGAGCCAATCCTTCCTCGCCATGTACGGTGTGCCGCGAGCCGGGTCTGGGACGATACCGTCGTCGGGGTCGTTGGGGAAGGCACTCCTCCACTCATCGACGTTGATCTTCTCGTCCTCGGGGCCCACCTTGACGCCCTTCACGCCGCCGTCGCCGCCGCCTTCGACCTTGTCATCGGAGGAGAGCGCGATAACCTCGCCACCCTCCGCGCCGCCATCCTCGCCACCTTCGACCTCGTCATCGGAGGAGAGCGCGATAACCTCGCTGCCCTCCGCACCGGCAAAGATCGCCTGCTCCACCTCCACGAGCTCAGGGTGCTGCCGGTGGAGCTCTTGCATGTAGGCCTCGTCGGCGGCCTCGGCCTCGAGGCGCTCCCACGCCTCGCGTTCCTCCCGTTCCATAGCCGAGCTCACCACGCCTGGCTCCGGCGGAACGAGGTCGATCGGACGTGTGCCGAACAAGAAAATGAGCCTAGCCGCCGCGCCATGGTAGCGGACCTGCCAGTGGTCGTACTCCATGGCCGCGAGCTCGGCCATGTGGAAGCTACCGAGCCACCGGCGGGTGTGGGTCTCTCGATCTATAATCTCGGCGACCCACGTCCCCCACAGCCGCTGCCGGACCCTGAGGTGGGACCTCGTCAGCTGTCAAATCTGAGGAAGGATGGGAAAGTCCTCTAACAGGCGTAGGGGCGCGGCGGCGGGCAGATCGGGGGACCGACGACGGCGGATCAGGCCCGCGGAGGACGACGGGGACACCTCGGCAGCCATCTCGCCGGTGTCGGGCAAAAAGGCCGCGATAAACCGCTTTTTGGCCATTGGCTCCTCGAGCTCCTCGGCACACAGGCAAAGGTTGAGGTTGGAGGCGTCGGCGATGGCGGCGACCTACCAATGGTTTCGAGGGGGGCAAGGTTGTGTTTGAGGAAATACTACGGCAACTGAAAATTTTACTAGGCGGGAGTAACAAGGCGGGGCTATTGAAAATTTGGATCAAGGGCGAGCAGATATTTTTGAGATTGCGAGAGATGCAGAGGCGGTAGTAAAATGCCGGGCTACTAAAAATTTGAATCAAGGGACTGAAGCAGAGCGGGATTTTTTGGGGAGCGAGCTAGTGTGCTTGACACGTTGGCTGTGGATTGTAGCCAACGCACCTTATCGCGTAAGCCATAGGCGTACTATACAACGACGGTGCTCCAAGATATTTTGTACTAAATCTCACACGGTTGGTGATAATAAACTGTGAGGGATCTACTTGCTTTGAATTACATAATGGAGTCACAACGGCAATGGACGATGTTTGAATTGCTAGACCTTTTATCTGCAGTGAACATGCAACTATATGTGTGTCGTAAAAGAATTGGAATTATTTAGGGTTCGTTTGGACATTTTATACATTAAACTGGTTTCTAGCCATTTCAGGTGCACAATTCAAAATTAAACTACATGCACATGCTCCGGTGCATATAAATTGGTTAAAAAATCAAATATTTGTCCTTCAGTGCATGCTTAGGTCCCATGCAAGAAATGGGAATGAATTTTTCGGGGTTCGTTTGGCCTTTTTTATACATTAACTAGGTTAAACTACAAGCACATGCTCCAGTGCACCAAAGTTGGTTGAAAATCACATGTTTGTCCTTGGGTGCATGCTTAGGTCCCATGCAAGAGATGGGAATGAATTTCAAACACCAGGGCATTGTTGATTACCGGCAAAACGTTGAGATACCTTGTTTTTAAATTCTAGTAAATCCAAAAATTGTCTGAAATTCATGAAACTTGACATGCTATCATGGAGCGGCATCAACATGCCATGGTGAAAATTTTGTCCCATTTGGGGCAGGTTTGGGTATAAGCTTCTCACAAACCAGAGCTTCTCACAACAAGCATGATGGTTTCGGTAGGGAACGTGCCACCTTTGGGGACGAAACGATATCCGCTGCCTCTTATTGCTTTCAAAAAATTTCTAGTGTCAACATAGAACAACAGGAGTGTTGTGTTTAATCTTGGAATTTTTCAGGGTTCATTTGGCCTTTATATACATTAACTGGGTTTTCTAGGCATTGTATGTGCATAATTCAAATTTGAACTACAAGCACATGCTCCAGTGCACTAAAGTTGGTTAAAAAATGACATGTGTGTCCTTGGGTGCATTTCTAGGTCCCATGCAAGAGATGGGAATGAAATTCAAACACCAGGGCACTGTTGATTGCCGGTAAAATGTCGAGATGCCTGGTTTTTAAATTCTAGTAAATCCAAAACTCGTTTGAACTTCATGAAGCTTGGCATGCTATCATGGAGCGGCATCAACATGCTGTGGTAAAAACATTGGTCCCATTTGGGGCAGGTTTGGGTATAAGCTTCTCACAACAAGCATGATGGTTTTGATAGGGAACGTCCCACCTTTGGGGACAAAACGATATCCATTGCCTCTTATTGCTTTCAATTTTTTTCTCGTGTCAACATAGAACAACAGGAGTGTTGTGTCAATTTTTGTGATTTTTCGGGGTTCGTTTGGACATTTTTATGCATTAATTGAGTTTTCAATGCATTTATGTGCATAATTCAAATTTGAATTACATGCACATGCTCCAGTGCATATAAATTGGTTGCAAAATCAAATATGTGTCCTTCGGTGCATGCTTAGGTCCGATGCAAGAAATGGGAATGAATTTCGAACACCAGGGCACCGTTGATTGGCGACAAAATGTTGAGATGCCTGGTTTTTAAATTCTAGTAAATCCAAAACTCGTCTGAAATTCATGAAACTTGGCATGCTATCATGGAGCGGCATCAACATGCTGTGGTAAAAAATTTGTCCCATTTGGGGCAGGTTTGGGTATATGCTTCTCACAGACCAGAGCTTCTCACAACAAGCATGATGGTTTCGGTAGGGAACGTCCCACCTTTGGGGACGAAATGATATCCTTTGCCTCTTATTGCTTTCAATTTTTTTTCGTGTCAACATAGAAAAACAGGAGTGTTGTGTCAATTTTTGTGATTTTTCGGGGTACGTTTGGACGTTTTTATACATTAACTGAGTTTTCAATGGATTTATGTGCATTATTCAAATTTGAACTACATGCACATGCTCTAGTGCATATAAATTGGTTGAAAAATCAAATATGTGTCCCTGGGTGCATGCTTAGGTCCCATGCAAGAAATGGGAATGGATTTCAAACACTAGGGCATTGTTGATTGCCGGCAAAACATTGAGATGCCTGGTTTTTAAATTCTAGTAAATCCAAAACTCGTCTGAAATTCATGAAAATTGGCATGCTATCATGGAGCAACATCAACATGCCGTGGTAAAAAATTCGTCCCATTTGGGGCAGGTTTTGGTATATGCTTCTCACAGACCAGAGCTTCTCACAACAAGCATGGTGGTTTCGATAGGGAACATCCCACCTTTGGGGACGAAACGATATCCATTGCCTCTTTTGCTTTCAATTTTTTTCTCGTCTCAACATAGAACAACAAGAGTGTTGTGTCAATTTTTGTGATTTTTTGGGGTTCGTTTGGACATTTTTATGCATTAACTAAGTTTTCAATGCATTTGTGTGCATAATTCAAATTTGAACTACATGCACATGCTACAGTGCTTATAAATTGGTTGAAAAATCAAATCTGTGTCCTTGGGTGCATGCTTAGGTCCCATGAAAGAAATGGGAATGAATTTCAAACACCAGGGCACCGTTGATTGGCGGCAAAACGTTGAGATGCCTGGTTTTTAAATTCTAGTAAATCCAAAACTCGTCTGAAATTCATGAAACTTGGCATGCTATCATGGAGCGGCATCAACATGCCGTGGTAAAAAAATTGTCCCATTTGGGGCATGTTTGGGTATATGCTTCTCATATACCAGAGCTTCTCACAACAAGCATGATAGTTTCGATATGGAACGTCCCACCTTTGGGGACGAAACGATATCCATTGCCTCTTATTGCTTTCAAATTTTTCTCATGTCAACATAGAACAACTGGAGTGTTGTGTCAATTTTTGTGATTTTTTGGGGTTTGTTTGGACAGTTTTTATGCATTAACTGAGTTTTCAATGCATTTATGTGCATAATTCAAATTTGAACTACATGCACATGCTCCAGTGCATATATATTGGTTGAAAAAACAAATCTATGTCCTTGGGTGCATACTTAGGTCCCATGCAAGAATTGGGAATGAGTTTCAAACACCAGGGCACCATTGATTGTCGGCAAAACGTTGAGATACATTGTTTTTAAATTCTAGTAAATCTAAAACTCGTCTGAAATTCATGAAACTTGGCATGCTATCATGGAATGGCAGCCGACATGCTGTGGTATTTTTTGTGTCCATTTTGAGAGAAGGCTCACTCGAATAATAGATGATACGTCCATTTTGCATCATGCTTTTATATCGATATTTATTGCATTATGGGCTGTTACTACACATTATGTCACAATACTTATGCCTATTCTCTCTTATTTTACAAGGTTTACATAAAGAGGGAGAATGCCGGCAGCTGGGATTCTAGGCTGGAAAAGGAGCAAATATTAGAGACCAATTCTGCACAGCTCCAAAAATCCTGAAACTTCATGGAAGTTATTTTCAGAATATATAAAAAATACTGAGTGCAAGAAGTTCCAGAGGAGGCCCACACCCTGGCCACGAGGGTGGGGGCGTGCCCTACCCCCCTGGGCGTGCCCCCTGCCTCGTGGGCCCCCTGGTGGCCCTCCGATGCCCATCTTCTGCTATATGGAGTCCTTCTTTGAGGAAAAAAACATAAGAAATATTTCGGGATGATACTCCACCGCCACGAGGCGGAACCTTGGCGGAACCAATCTAGGGCTCTGGCGGAGCTGTTTTGCCGGGGAAACTTCCCTCCGGGAGGGGGAAATCATCACCATCGTCATCACCAACGATCCTCTCATCGGGAGGGGATCAATCTCCATCAACATCTTCACCAGCACCATCTCCTCTCAAACCCTAGTTCATCTCCTGTATCCAATTCTTTTCTCTAAGTCTGAGATTGGTACCTGTAGGTTGCTAGTAGTGTTGATTACTCCTCGTAGTTGATGCTAGTTGGTTTATTCGGTGGAAGATCATATGTTCAGATCCTATATGCATATTAATACCCCTCTGATTATGAACATGAATATGCTTTGTGAGTAGTTACGTTCGTTCCTGAGGACATGGGAGAAGTCTTGCTATTAGTAGTCATGTGAATTTGGTATTCGTTCGATATTTTGATGAGATGTATGTTGTCTCTCCTCTAGTGGTGTTATGTGAAGGTCAACTACATGACACTTCACCATTATTTGGGCCTAGAGAAAGGCATTGGGAAGTAATAAGTAGATGATGGGTTGCTAGAGTGACAGAAGGTTAAACCCTAGTTTATGCGTTGCTTCGTAAGGGGCTGATTTGGATCCATATGTTTCATGCTATGGTTAGGTTTACCTTAATACTTCTGTTGTAGTTGCGGATGCTTGCAATGGGGGTTAATCATAAGTGGGATGCTTGTCCAAGTAAGGACAGCACCCAAGCACCGGTCCACCCACATATCAAATTATCAAAGTACCGAACGCGAATCATATGAACGTGATGAAAAGTAGCTTGACGATAATTCCCATCTGTCATCGGGAGCGCTTTCTTCTATATAAGAGTTTGTCCAGGCTTGTCCTTTGCTACAAAAAGGATTGGGCCACCTTGCTGCACTTTATTTACTTTTGTTACTTGTTGCTCGTTACAAATTATCTTATCACATAACTATCTGTTACCTATAATTTCAGTGCTTGTAGAGAATACCTTGCTAAAAACCGCTTATCATTTCCTTCTGCTCCTCGTTGGGTTTGACACTCTTACTTATCAAAAGGACTACAATAGATCCCCTAGACTTGTGGGTCATCAAGACTCTTTTCTGGCACCATTGCCGGGGAGTGAAGCGCCTTTGGTCGGTGGAATTTGGTAAGGAAAAATTTATATAGTGTGCTGAAATTTACTGTCACTTGTTACTATGGAAAGTAATCCTCTGAGGGGCTTGTTCGGGGTATCTTCACCCCGACCAGTAGAGCAAAAGAGTTGCTCCTCAACCTACTGAACCTACTGAAAATGAAAATGTCTACTTTGAAATTCCTTCGGGTATGATAGAAAAACTGCTAGCTAATCCTTTTGTAGGAGATGGAACATTACATCCCGATGAGCACCAAATATATGTGGATGAAGTTTGTGGATTATTTAAGCTTGGAGGTATGCCCAATGATGTTATCAAGAAGAAGGTCTTCCCTTTATCTTTGAAGGGAGATGCATTGACATGGTATAGGCTATGTGATGATATGGGATCATGGAACTACAAACGATTGAAATTGGAATTTCATCAGAAGTTTTATCCTATGCATCTTGTTCATCGTGATCGTAATTATATATATAATTTTTGGCCTCGCGAAGGAGAAAGCATCGCTCAAGCTTGGGGGAGGCTTAAATCAATGTTATATTCATGCCCTAATCATGAGCTCTCAAGAGAAATGATTCTCCAAAATTTTATGCTCGGCTTTCTGATAACAATCACACCATGCTCGATACTTCTTGTGCTGGCTCTTTTATGATGAAGACTATTGAATTCAAATGGGATTTATTGGAAAGAATTAAACACAACTCTGAAGATTGGGATCTCGATGAAGGTAAGGAGTCAGGTATGACACCTAAGTTTGATTGTGTTAAATCTTTTATGGATACCGATGTTTTCTGTAAATTTAGCACTAAATATGGACTTGACTCTGAGATAGTAGCTTCTTTATGTGAATCTTTTGCTACTCATGTTGATCTCCCTAAGGAGAAGTGGTTTAACTATCATCCTCCCATAGAAGTAAAAGTAGATACACCTATTAAAGTTGAAGAAAAGACTATCACTTATAATGATCCTATTATTCCTACTGCTTATGTTGAGAAACCACCTTTTCCTGTTAGGATAAAAGATCATGCTAAAGCTTCAACTGTGGTTCGTAAAAGCAATATTAGAACCTATACACCTCCTGAGCAAGTTAAAGTTGAACCTAATATTGCTATTGTTAAGGATCTCTTGGCTGATAATATTGATGGGCATGTTATTTATTTCTGTGATGAAACTGCTAGAATTGCTAAACCTTGTGCTAAAGATAAACATAGACATGTGGTAGGCATGCCTATTATTTTTGTTAAAATAGGATATCATTGTTATCATGGCTTGTGTGATATGGGTGCTAGTGCTAGTGCAATACCTATTGACTTATACAAAGAAATTATGCATGATATTGCACCTGCTGAGTTAGAAGATATTGATGTCACAATTAAACTTGCCAATAGAGATACTATTTCACCAATTGGGATTGTTAGAGATGTTGAAGTCTTGTGTGGGAAAACTAAATATCCTACTGATTTTCTTGTTCTTGATTCCCCACAAGATAGCTTTTGTCCCATTATATTTGGTATACCCTTCTTAAACACTGGTAATGCTAGGATAGACTGCGAAAAGGATGTTGTTACTATTGGTTTAGGTGATATGTCTCATGAGTTCAACTTTTCTAAATTTTGTAGACAACACCGTGAAGAGGAATTGCCTAGTAAAGATGAAATTATCGGTCTTGCTTCTATTGCCGCACCTCCTAGTGATCCTTTAGAACAATATTTGCTAGACCATGAAAATGATATGTTTATGAATGAAAGAAGGGAAATAGATGAAGTGTTCTTTAAACAGGGACCTATTCTGAAACACAACTTGCCTGTTGAAATCTTAGGGGATCCTCCTCCACCCAAGGGTGATCCCGTGTTTGAGCTTAAACCATTGCCTGGTACTCTTAAATATGCTTATCTTGATGAAAAGAAGATATATCCTGTTATTATTAGTGCTAACCTTTCAGAGAAGGAGGAAGAAAAATTATTGAAAACTCTGAAGAAGAACCGTGCTGCTATTGGATATACTCTTGATGATCTTAAGGGCATTAGTCCCACTCTATGTCAACACAAAATAAATTTGGAGAAAGATGCCAAACCAGTTATTGATCATCAACGACGGCTGAATCCTAAGATGAAAGAAGTGGTAAGAAAAGAAATACAAAAGCTCCTTGAGGCAGGTATAATTTATTCCGTTGCTGATAGTCAGTGGGTAAGTCCTGTCCATTGTGTTCCTAAGAAGGGAGGTATTACTGTCGTTCCTAATGATAAAGATGAATTGATTCCGCAAAGAATTATTACAGGTTATAGGATGGTAATTGATTTCCGCAAATTAAATAAGGCTACTAAAAAGATCATTACCCCTTCCCTTTTATTGATCAAATGCTAGAAATATTATCCAAACATACACATTTTTGCTTTCTAGATGGTTATTTTGGTTTCTCTCAAATACCTCTGTCAGCTGATGATCAATCAAAGACCACTTTTACTTGCCCTTTCGGTACTTTTGCTTATATATGTATGCATTTTGGTTTATGTAATGCACCTGCTACCTTTCAAAGATGCATGATGGCTATATTCTCTGACTTTTGTGAAAAGATTTGTGAGGTTTTCATGGACGATTTCTCCGTTTATGGATCCTCTTTTGATGATTTCTTAAGTAACCTTGATCGAGTTTTGCAGAGATGTGAAGAAACTAACCTTGTCTTGAATTGGGAGAAGTGCCACTTTATGGTTAATGAAGGTATTCTCTTGGGGCACAAAATTTCTGAAAGGGGCATTGAAGTTGATAAAGCTAAAGTTGATGCTGTTGAAAAGATGTCGTGTCCCAAGGACATCAAATGCATAAGAAGTTTCCTTGGCCATGCTGGCTTTTATAGGAGGTTCATTAAGGACTTCTCAAAAATTTCTCGGCCTCTGACTAATTTATTACAAAAAGATATACCATTCGTCTTTGATGATGATTGTGTAGAAGCATTTGAAATACTTAAGAAAGCATTGATCTCTGCACCTATTGTTCAGCTACCTGATTGGAATTTACCTTTTGAAATTATGTGTGATGCTAGCGATTATACTGTAGGCGTTGTTCTAGGGCAAAGAGTTGATAAGAAATTAAATGTTATTCAATATGCTAGTAAAACTCTAGACAATATCCACAGAAATTATGCTACTACTGAAAAATAATTCTTAGCAGTTGTATTTGCTTGTGATAAGTTCAGACCTTATATTGTTGATTCTAAAATAACTATTCACATGGATCATGCTGCTATTAAATATCTTATGGAAAAGAAAGATGCTAAACCTAGACTTATTAGATTGGTTCTCTTGCTACAAGAATTTGATTTGCATATTATTGATAGAAAGGGAACTGAACCCCGTTGCAGATAACTTGTCTAGGATAGAAAATGTTCTTGATGACCCACTACCTATTGATGATAACTTTCCTGATGAACAATTAAATATCATAAATGCTTCTCATACTGCTCCATGGTATGCTGATTATGCTAATTACATTGTTGATAAATTTATACCACCTAGTTTCACATACCAGCAAAAGAAAAAGTTTTTCTATGATTTAAGACATTACTTTTGGGATGAACCACATCTTTATAAAGAAGGAGTAGACGGTGTTATTAGGCATTGTGTACCTGAGCATGAACATGAACAGATCTTATGCAAGTGTCACTCTGAAGCTTATGGAGGACACCACGCTGGAGATAGAACTGCACATAAGGTATTGCAATCCGGTTTTTATTGGCCTACTCTCTTCAAGGATGCCCGTAAGTTTGTATTATCTTGTGATGAATGTCAAAAAATTGGTAATATTAGTAGACGTCAAGAAATGCCTATGAATTATTCACTTGTTATTGAACCATTTGATGTTTGGGGCTTTGATTATATGGGACCTTTTCCTGCCTCTAATGGGTATACACATATTTTAGTTGCTGTTGATTACGTTACTAAGTGGGTAGAAGCTATTCCAACTAGTAGTGCTGATCATAACACCTCTATTAAGATGCTTAAAGAAGTCATTTTTCGGAGGTTTGGAGTCCCTAGATATTTAATGACTGATGGTGGTTCACATTTTATTCATGGTGCTTTCCGTAAAATGCTTGCTAAGTATGATGTTAATCATAGAATTGCATATCCTTATCACCCACAGTCTAGTGGTCAAGTAGAATTGAGTAATAGAGAACTCAAATTAATTTTGCAAAAGATTGTTAATAGATCTAGAAAGAATTGGTCCAAGAAACTTGATGATGCATTATGGGCCTATAGAAATGCATATAAAAATCCTATGGGTATGTCTCCGTATAAAATGGTTTATGGAAAAGCATGTCACTTACCTCTCGAACTAGAACATAAGGCTTATTGGGCTATTAAAGAGCTCAATTATGATTTCAAACTTGCCGGTGAGAAAAGGTTATTTGACATTAGCTCACTTGATGAATGGAGAACCCAAGCCTATGAGAATGCCAAATTGTTTAAAGAAAAAGTTAAAAGATGGCATGACAAAAGGATACAAAAGCGTGAGTTTAATGTAGGTGATTATGTATTGTTATACAACTCTCGCTTAAGATTTTTTGCAGGAAAACTTCTCTCTAAATGGGAAGGTCCTTACGTTATCGAGGAGGTCTATCGTTCCGGTGCCATAAAAATCAACAACTTCGAAGGCACAAATCCGAAGGTGGTGAACGGTCAAAGAATCAAACATTATATCTCAGGTAATCCTATAAATGTTGAAACCAATGTTATTGAAACCGTAACCCCAGAGGAATACATAAGGGACACTTTCCAGAATGTTTTAGACTCCGAAAAGGAATAAGTATGTGGTACGATAAGTAAACCGACTCCAAAACAGTTCTAATGGCAATTTTTCTCCATTTTGAAATTTTTAGAAAAATAGAAAAAATAAGAAGCAGTCCGGGAAGGGCACGAGGGCTCCACGAGGGTGGAGGGCGCGCCCCCTGCCTCATGGGCACCTCGTGTGCTCTCTGGACTCTGTTTTCTTGCATGATACTTCTTTTGGTCGGTAAAAATTCATTATTTAATCTCCCGAAGGTTTTGACCTTCGTATCACGCAAATATCTCCTGTCTTTGTTTCGAGCTATCCCGCTGCAGATTAGAGCAACATGTCGTCCAGGATTCCAAAGGAGAAAGCTATGTGGCTGATTACCTTGCTGATCCTAAGGTCTATGGGGATGTGGAGCATTGTGGTTGGACTACAGAAGAAGAAGAGGACTATGAACCCAAGGGAAGGGAGGAGACGAGCTCAGAAGAAGATGAAGTCCCATTACCTCAACCTGGGGACATGCATGTGGAGTTCAAAAAGTCAAGCCTCCCGGATAGAGTAAAGAAACCTAAGATCGAGTTTATCCCTTTTCGCCTCTTGCAGGAAAACAAGCAGGAACTATGCAAAAAGATACTGAGCCTGGAGCAGGAGATCGATGACCTAAGGGACCAAAATTCTGTCCTCAAGTGCAAATTAAGGAAGAAGCCTACGCCATCAACAAAACCATCACCTTCTTCACCAACAAACAAGAACTGAGCATCGGGTATGGGCACTCCCCTTGGCAACTGCCAAGCTTGGGGGAGTGCCCCGGTATCGTATCACCATCACTTTTATCTTTACCGTTTTCCTAGTTCGATCCTTTTAGTAATTTCTTTATCTAATGGAATAAAGCTTTAGTATGATCTAGTTTTGAGTTTTGCTTTATGATCCCTTTATGTAATCGAGTCCGTGAGCTATATAATAAAGATTTGTGTTGAGTCAAGGGTTTGATTATTTTGCCATGATCTTGAGTGACTAAAAGAAAAGAGAAAGGATAAAAAGAAATAAAAGAGATCATATGGATCTTATGGAGAGTAATGAGCTCACATATAAAGAGTATGATGAATAAAAGTTGTTGAGAGTTGACAGACATAGTTTTGGTCATCGTTGCAATTAATAGGAAGTAATAAAAAAGAGAGGTCTTCACATATAAATACACTATCTTGTACATCTTTTATGATTGTGAGCACTCATTAGAATATGACATGCTAAAGAGTTGACGTTGGACAAGGAAGACAACGTAATGGGTTATGTTTTCTTACATCTGAGATAAATTATATTGTCATGGATCATCCAACATGATTGAGCTTGCCTTTCCCCTCATGCTAGCTAAATTCTTTGCACCAAGTAGAGATACTACTTGTGCTTCCAAATACCCTTAAACCCAGTTTTGCCATGAGAGTCCACCATATCTACCTATGGATTGAGTAAGATCCTTCAAGTAAGTTGTCATCGATGCAAGCAATAAAAATCGCTCTCTAAATATGTATGACTTATTAGTGTGGGAGAAAATAAGCTTTATACGATCTTGTGATGTGGAAGAAATAAAAGCGACGGACTGCATAATAAAGGTCCATATCACAAGTGGCAATATAAAGTGACGTTCTTTCGCATTAAGATTTTGTGCATCCAACCATAAAAGCGCATGAAAACCTCTACTTCCCTCTGCGAGGGGCCTATCTTTTACTTTTATCTCCCACCTTATATAAGAGTCATGGTGATCTTCACCTTTCCTTTTACATTTTATCCTTTGGCAAGCATAATATGTTGGAAAGATCCTGATATATATAGCTAATTGGATGTGAGTCTTCATGAACAATTATTGTTGACATTACCCTTGAGGTAAAACATTGGGAGGCAAAATTATAAGCCCCTATCTTTCTCTGTGTCCGATTAAAACTCCATACCCATAAGTATTGCGTGAGTGTTAGCAATTGTGAAAGACTATATGATAGTTGAGTATGTGGACTTGCTGAAAAGCTCTTATATTGACTCTTTCCCATGTTATGATAAATTGCAATTGCTTCAATGACCGATATTATAGTTTGTTAGTTTTCAATGAAGTTTATGATTCATACTTGAAATTGTGATTGAATTGTTACTCTAGCATAAGAGATCATATGACAATAATTATATAAGATGTTGTTCTAAGAATGATCATGATGCCCTCATGTCCGTATTTTATTTTTATCGACACCTCCATCTCTAAACATGTGGACATATTTTTTGATTTCGGCTTTCGCTTGAGGACAAGCGAGGTCTAAGCTTGGAGGAGTTGATACATCCATTTTGCATCATGCTTTTATATTGATATTTATTGCATTATGGGCTGTTACTACACATTATGTCACAATACTTATGCCTATTCTCTCTTATTTTACAAGGTTTACATAAAGAGGGAGAATGCCGGCAGCTGGGATTCTGGGCTGGAAAAGGAGCAAATATTAGAGACCTATTCTGCACAGCTCCAAAAGTCCTGAAACTTCACGGAAGTTATTTTCAGAATATATAAAAAATACTGAGCGCAAGAAGTTCCACAGGGGGCCCACACCCTGGCCACGAGGGTGGGGGCGCGCCCTACCCCCTGGGCGCGCCCCCTGCCTCGTGGGCCCCCTGGTGGCCCTTCGATGCCCATCTTCTGCTATATGGAGTCCTTCGTTGAGGAAAAAATCATAAGCAAGCTTTCGGGACGAGACTCCGCCGCCACGAGGCGGAGCCTTGGCGGAACCAATCTAGGGCTCTAGCGGAGCTGTTCTGCCGAGGAAACTTCCCTCCGGGAGGGGGAAATCATCACCATCGTCATCACCAACGATCCTCTCATCGGGAGGGGGTCAATCTCTATCAACATATTGACCAACACCATCTCCTCTCAAACCCTAGTTCATCTCTTGTATCCAATTCTTGTCTCTAAGTCTAAGATTGGTACCTGTAGGTTGCTAGTAGTGTTAATTACTCCTCGTAGTTGATGCTAGTTGGTTTATCCGGTGGAAGATCATATGTTCAGATCCTATATGCATATTAACACCCCTCTGATTGTGAACATGAATATGCTTTGTGAGTAGTTACGTTCGTTCCCGAGGACATGGGAGAAGTCTTGCTATTAGTAGTCATGTGAATTTGGTATTCATTCGAAATTTTGATGAGATGTATGTTGTCTCTCCTCTAGTGGTGTTATGTGAACGTCGACTACATGACACTTCACCATTATTTGGGCCTAGAGGAAGGAATTGGGAAGTAATAAGTATATGATGGGTTGCTAGAGTGATAGAAGCTTAAACCCTAGTTTATGCGTTGCTTCGTAAGGGGCTGATTTGGATCCATATGTTTCATGCTATGGTTAGGTTTACCTTAATACTTCTGTTGTAGTTGCGGATGCTTGCAATGGGGGTTAATCATAAGTGGGATGCTTGTCCAAGTAAGGATAGCACCCAAGCACCGGTCCACCCGCATATCAAACTATCAAAGTACCGAATGTGAATCATATGAACGTGATGAAAACTAGCTTGACGATAATTCCCATGTGTCCTCAGGAGCGCTTTCTTCTATATAAGAGTTTGTCCAGGCTTGTCCTTTGCTACAAAAAGGATTGGGCCACCTTGCTGCACTTTATTTACTTTTGTTACTTGTTGCTCGTTACAAATTATCTTATCACAAAACTATCTGTTACCTATAATTTCAGTGCTTGCAGAGAATACCTTGCTGAAAACCGCTTATCATTTCCTTCTGCTCCTCGTTGGGTTCGACACTCTTACTTATCGAAAGGAGTATGATAGATCCCTATACTTGTGGGTCATCAATAGACAACAAAGGCATTTTGAAAAAATAGCTGCCACTTTAATATCTCAAACGGTTGTATAATTCAAATCGTGTGCGTTCTGTTAACCATTCACGTGACACCACGTGTCTTCATTTTAATGGCTATAGGAGGTGTCATGCGGACAGCTGCTTGACCTTGACTGAATGGGAGGCGTGCGAGCGGAGTCCGGTGGGCAGGCTGACCAAGAGGCGTGCAAGATGTCCTCCAATGCGCCGGAAATAGTTCTTTTGGGGGTTTAATATTGTATCTCGAATTCTCAACCATATGAATATAAATTCACAGTGTGACTAGATGAAAGATAAGGTTTGAACGAACTTGCCTTTTTCTCTCTTAATGTATAGACTTATCAAACGATTTTCTTTTGAAAAAAAAGTCAATGGTTTTTAAATATAAAACACGCATCACAAACGTTTTAGTTAGAACACCCGTACGCAAACCGACAGCTTCCCTAGGAAGCCAAGGGAAAATGTGCCGATCAGGGTTTCTGCATCCCTTCAACGCAAACGGTTGTTTTGCATGACCCGTGTGCAACCACGTAGAAACAATTGGGTAAGATTTGCATCTGTCATTTTGGGTATGTTGCCATTTGTCAAACTGGAAAGATTGACATTTGTTCACCTAGTAACATTGCCATTTGTCAACATTGTAGCACTGTGATTTGTCAAAATATGCAGCTAAAAATCACTAGCACTATCTAATTTTTGCAACTAAAATCACTGGCACTGTTCATATGGACACCACTAGCAGGCATGAGTTGATGGACGCATATGCAAATGTACCATTGATTACATGCAACTAGTCATCAACCCACAACGACAACGAGGATGCACGTTGGATTATAGATCATTTCCAACAAAACATTCTAGTAAAGTAAAGTTTTTCTCACACAACAAATAACAAAGCGATGAAATGAACTTCAGCTCAACCACTCGTCGGTGTTGGAAATGCTTGCTTTGAACCAGAAGTGATTCTCTGGGAAGGGCTAGCTACTGTCAATCTCGAGAACAACGCATGACTGATCATCCAGGCCGAAGCGGCCTATGTTAGGACCCATATTGGGATGGTAGGGAAGCATAGCAATGTCTGAGGTATAGATACAATTGCTTCTCATAAATGGTAGTAACGTTGTGCAACAGCAGCTGGATCGCCTTCCACCATCATTGGATAGTTTTGTCCAAGGAAGAGCGAGTTTCCTCCAGGACTTTCAATATTGAACCAGGGAGAAGGTGTTGGCGCTAGTACACTAGTATCCATCCCGAATACCCTGCAACGGATGTTGGAATAGGTCCGGAGAGTGCGACCATGCGAGACAACACCTGCTTCCTTAGTAACATCAGCAGTGCCCTGTATACAGACAAGAAGAGGTGATCCATCGGAATAAGTTGCTAGGCGCCACTTTGTATATGGGTCCTCATGCTCGTGATCATCAGCACCGTCATCTCCCCCTTGGTTATAAAATTTTTCAAGTATAGGTGGTGGAATGTTCACAGGAGCTTGGAAACACAAGAAGGTTAATTAGTAAAGGGAAACTAGCTAACCCGCATGCATGTGGATGAAACAATTATAATTACGGTGGAAGACAAACGTACCGAAAGCATCAGGATTCCATGCAAAAATAGTGCCACGAGTGGTGGCAGCAAACACAAGACCCTCATATTGAATTGCATCACAGTACTCATCCATGTATTGAAATTGATTTTTGAGCAATATCCATCGAGGCGTGGAAGTAAGGAGGGCAACAAGCTTGTCGAAGATAGCAACAACTTCATAGTTCGTAATCCCAAGAGCGGTTGGGAACTCGACATATTGCTATCTTCCATAGACGATAGTCACCATGATCGTATTTGAACTCACGTAGAATACCGATGTACTCAACCTCTGGGAAATCTGAGATTTTTGGAAGTGGAACCCGGTGACGAGTGTACACATTCACAAGTTCCCACTCGCAGTTGTACCCAATATAGACAACCCAATCTCTATTTACGCCTGCCCAAGCCTTGCCCTCAAGCGATGGCATCTTAACATCATACGTATCATTATCAAGCAGCATCAAGTTGCACAAGGCGAGGCTTCCCTCGTCCCCGCTCCAGTCAGCAGGGTCACGGCGAAGAAGATAGGGGAGATCAAACCGCTCCTGGACCCTGGGGTTTCTTGTAATGATGTTATTAGTTGAGTCAGGAATGGTCTTGAATGAACCTGCCATGCTAGCTGAGGTGATGACGTTGCACTGATCAATGAGTTCCTCCACAATATCATCTTTCAGATCGGGGCAAGAATAACGGGGTCGTTTCCGGCCTGTTCCCTCCATGGAGAAGATGATCGAACAATGGCAGAAGGAAGGGTGAAGGCAAATGGAGGGAGGAAGAGCGTGCAACAATAGTTCCAAATCGAGAGGGAAAGGCAAAGAGGCGGTGGACGGTTGCCACGGTACAAGAAGAGGCTAGTGGGGAGCAAACGGTTGCCACAGAGGTCACACACTGACGAAAAGGCTGAGTGAACCGCATGCCGTATATCGCACACACCTTGATCTGGTTGACCGTTTATTTTGTGTTTCCTAATCACAAACCGTTCATTCGAGTGAACCGTATGCTGTACACCGCACACACCTTAATCTGGCTGACTGTTTCTATTCTCTTTTCTCAACGCAAATGTTTCATCTGAGTGAACCGCATGCCGTATACCGCACACATCTTGATCTGGCTAACCATTTCTTTTGTGTTGCCTAATCACAAACAGTTCATCTGAGTGAACCGTATGTTGTATATCGCACACACCTCCATCTGGCTTCCCGTTTCTTTTGTGTTGCCTCATCGCAAACAGTTAATTAAACTGAACCGTATGCCATGCTTCGCACACGCAACTAAAATCTGAACCGTGTTTGATGCATCCGTCATCGCAAACGTTTTGCACCTTTTTGACGGTTTTTACACCACCGTTTGCGATTATTGCATCGCACACAGTTTCGTCGAAGGGTCTCTGATCGTAGTGTCGCGTTAGCAGCATCCTGTAGTAGTGACATAAGCATTGCATCCCCAAACTTTAAGAAATGACAGCTTAGGTTTCTTGCCAAACCACAGTTCATATGGTGTCGTATAAACGGATTTAGATGGTGCCCTATTTGACGTGAATGCAACCGTCTTAAAAGCATAACCCCAAAACGATAGCGGTATATCAGTAAGAGACATCATAGATTGCACCATATCTAATAAAGTACAGTTACGACGTTCGGACACACCATTACGCTGTGGTGTTCCAGGTGGCATGAGTTGCGAAACTATTCCACATTGTTTCAAATGAAGACCAAACTCATAACTCAAATATTCACCTCCACAATCAGATTGTAGAAACTTTATTTTCTTTTTACGATGATTTTCCACTTCACTCTAAATTCTTTGAACTTTTCAAATGTTTCAGACTTCTGTTTCATTAAGTAGATATACCCATATCTGCTCAAATCATCTGTGAAGGTCAGAAAATAACGATACCCGCCATGAGCCTCAACACTCATCGGACCGCATACATCAGTATGTATTATTTCCAATAAGTCAGTTGCTCGCTCCATTGTTCCGGAGAACGGAGTCTTAGTCATCTTGCCATGAGGCATGGTTTGCAAGCATCAAGTGATTCCAAAAGCCCATCAGCATGGAGTTTCTTCATGCGCTTTACACTAATATGACCTAAACGGCAGTGCCACAAATAAGTTGCACTATCATTATTAACTTTGCATCTTTTGGCTTCAATATTATGAATATGTGTATCACTACAACCGAGATTCAACAAAAATAGACCACTCATCAAGGGTGCATGACCATAAAAGATATTACTCATATAAATAGAACAACCATTATTCTCTGATTTAAATGAATAACCGTCTCGCATTAAAGAAGATCCAGATATAATGTTCATGCTCAACACTAGCACCAAATAATAATTATTTAGGTCTAAAACTAATCCCGATGTTAGATGTAGAGGTAGTGTGCCGACGGCGATCACATCGACTTTGGAACCATTTCCCACGCGCATCGTCACCTCGTCCTTAGCCAATCTTCGTTTAATCCGTAGCCCCTGTTTCGAGTTGCAAATATGAGCAACAGAACCAGTATCAAATACCAGGCGCTACTATGAGCAATAGTAAGGTACACATCAATAACATGTATATCAAATATACCTTTCACTTTGCCATCCTTCTTATCTGCCAAATACTTGGGGCAGTTCCGCTTCCAGTGACCAGTCCCTTTGCAGCAGAAGCACTCAGTCTCAGGCTTAGGTCCAGACTTGGGTTTCTTCCCTTGAGCAGCAACTGGCTTGCTATTCTTCTTGAAGTTCCCCTTCTTCCCTTTGCCGTTTTCTTGAAACTAGTAGTTTTGTTAACCATCAACACTTGATGCTCCTTCTTGATTTCTACCTCCGCAGCCTTTAGCATCACGAAGAGCTCGGGAACTGTCTTTTCCATCCCTTGCATATTATAGTTCATCACGAAGCCTTTATAGCTTGGTGGCAGTGATTGAAGAACTCTGTCAATGACACTATCATCAGGAAGATTAACTCCCAGCTGAGTCAAATGGTTGTGGTACCCAGACATTCTGAGTATGTGTTCACTGACAGAACTATTCTCTTCCATTTTGCAGCTATAGAACTTGTTGGAGACTTCATATCTCTCAACTCGGGCATTTGCTTGAAATATTAACTTCAACTCCTAGAACATCTCATATGCTCCATGACGTTCAAAACGTCTTTGAAGTCTCGATTCTAAGCCGTAAAGCATGGCACACTGAACTATCGAGTAGTCATCAGCTTTGCTCTGCCAGACGTTCATAACGTCCGGAGTTGCTCCTGCAGTGAGTCTTACACCTAGCGGTGCTTCCAGGACGTAATTCTTCTATGCAGCAATGAGGATAATCCTCAAGTTATAGACAGAGTTTGTGTAGTTGCTACCATCATCTTTCAACTTAGCTTTCTCTAGGAATGCATTAAAATTCAAGGGAACGGTAGCACGGGCCATTGATCTACAACAACATAGATATGCAAAAACTATCAGGTACTAACTTCATGATAAATTAAATTTCAATTAATCATATTACTTAAGAACTCCCACTTAGATAGACATCCCTCTTGTCATCTAAATGATCACGTGATCCATATCAACTAAACCATGTCCAATCATCACGTGAGATGGAGTAGTTTTCAATGGTGAACATCACTATGTTAATCATATCTACTATATGATTCACGTTCGACCTTTCGGTCTCAGTGTTCCGAGGCCATATCTGCATATGCTAGGCTCGTCAAGTTTTAACCCGAGTATTCTGCACGTGCAAAACTGGCTTGCACCCGTTGTATGTGAACATATAGCTTATCACACCCGATCATCACGTGGTGTCTTGGCACGACGAACTGTAGCAACGGTGCATACTCAGGGAGAACACTTATACCTTGAAATTTAGTGAGGGATCATCTTATAATGCTACCGCTGTACTAAGCAAAATAAGATGCATAAAGGATAAACATCACATGCAATCAAAATATGTGACATGATATGGCCATCATCATCTTGTGCCTTTGATCTCCATCTCCAAAGCATTGTCATGATCTCCATCGTCACCGGCTTGATGATGTCGCTTGAAGCTACGTCGGTATTTCCCCAAAGAGGAAGGGATGATACAACACAGCAGCGGTAGGTATTTCCCTCAGATGTGAAACCAAGGTTATTGAACCAGTAGGAGAACCAAGCAACACAACATAAACAGCACCTGCACACAAATAACAACTTCTCGCAACCTGACATGTTAAAGGGGTTGTCAATCCCTTCCGGGGTACGGCGCCTCAAGATAGGCAAACAGACGTGAGGTAAATTTGTAGTGGATTGATAGATCGAATGCCAAATAAAATAAATAAGAATAAATTGCAGCAAGGTATTTTTGGGTTTTTGGTTTAGTAGATCTGAAAATAAAGGCAAGGGAAAATAGACCGCAAAGGCAAATAATATGAGAAAGAGACCCGGGGGCCATAGATTTCACTAGTGGCTTCTCTCGAGAAAAATAGCAAATGGTGGGTGAAAAAATTACTATTGGGCAATTGATAGAACTTCAAATACTCATGACGATATCCAGGCAATGATCATTACATAGGCATCACGTCCAAGATTATTAAACTGACTCGTGCCTGCATCTACTACTATTACTCCACACATTGACCGCTATCCAGCATGCATCTAGTGTATTAAGTTCATGGAGAAACGGAGTAATGCAATAAGAATGATGACATGATGTAGACAAGATCTATCTATGTAGAGATAGACCCCATCGTTTTATCCTTAGTAGCAACGATACATACGTGTCGGTTCCCCTTCTGTCACTGGGATCAAGCACCGTAAGATCGAACCCACTACAAAGCACCTCTTCCCAATGCAAGATTAATAGATCAAGTTGGCCAAAAAAACCCAAATATCGGAGAAGAAATACGAGGCTATAAGCAATCATGCATAAAAGAGATCAAAGAAACTCAAATACTTTCATGGATATAAAAAGAGATAGATCTGATCATAAACTCAAAGTTCATCGGATCCCAACAAACACACAGCAAAAGAGTTACATCATATGGATCTCCAAGAGGCCATTGTATTGAGAATCAAGAGAGAGAGAGAGAGAGAGAGAGAGGAAGCCATCTAGCTACTAACTACGGACCCGAAGGTCTACAAAGAACTACTCACACATCATCGGAGAGGCACCAATGGAGGTGGTGAACCCCATTCGAGATGGTGTCTAGATTGGATCTGGTGGTTTTGGACTCTACGGCGGCTGGATCGATATTTCGTCGAATCCCCTAGGGTTTTGGGAATATTGGGGTATTTATAGAGCAAAGAGGTGGTCCGGGGGGCACCCGAGGTGGGCACAACCCACCAGGGCCTCCTGGTGCGCCCTGGTGGGTTGTGCTCCCCTCGGGGCACACCCCCTAGGCGCAGCCAGGGCCCATTATGTTCCATCTGGTCCATCAAAAATCTTCGTAAAGTTTCATGGTATTTGGACTTCGTTTGATATTGATTTTCTACGATGTAAAAAACATGGAAAAAACAGCAACTGGCACTTGGCACTATGTCAATAGGTTAGTACCAAAAAATGATATAAAATGATTATAAAACATCCAAGATTGATAATGTAACATCATGGAACAATAAAAAATTATAGATACGTTGGAGATGTATCACTTGACACCTTGATCTCCATCGTAGCATCGTTGTCGTCTCGCCGACTATTGCTTCTACGACTATCGCTACCGCTTAGTGATAAAGTAAAGAAATTACATGGCGATTGCATTTCATACAATAAAGCAACAACCATAAGGCTCCTGCCAGTTGCCAATAACTTTTACAAGACATGGTCATCTCATACAATAATTTATATCTCATCACGTCTTGACCATATCACATCACAACATGCCCTACAAAAACAAGTTAGACGTCCTCTACTTTGTTGTTGCAAGTTTTACGTGGCTGCTACGGGCTTCTAGCAAGAACCGTTCTTACCTATGCATCAAAACCACAATGATTTTTCATCAAGTGTGCTGTTTTAACCTTCAACAAGGACCGGCCATAGTCAAACTCCATTCAACTAAAGTTGGAGAAACAGACACCCGCCAGCCACCTGTGTGCGAAGCATGTCGGTAGAACCAGTCTCATGAGCGCGGTCATGTAATGTCGGTCCGGGCCACTTCATCCAACAATACCGCCGAATCAAAGTAAGACGTTGGTGGTAAGCAGTATGACTATTATCGCGCACAACTCTTTGTGTTCTACTCGTGCATATATCATCTACGCATAGACCAGGCTCGGATGCCACTGTTGGGGAACGTAGTAATTCAAAAAAAATTCCTACGACCATGCAAGATATAACTAGGAGATGCATAGCAATGAGAGGGGAGGGTGTGTCCACGTACCCTCATAGACCGAAAACGGAAGTGTTTAGTAACATGGTTGATGTAGTCGAACGTCTTCACGATCCAACTGATCCAACTACCAAACATACGACACCTCCGTGTTCAGCACACGTTCAGCACGATGACGTCCCTCGAGCTCTTGATCCAGTTGAGGACGAGGGAGAGTTCTATCGGCACGACGGCATGACGACGGTGATGATGAAGTTACCGTTGCAGGGCTTCGCCTAAGCACTACGACGAAATGACCGAGGTGTTAAACTGTGGAGGGGGGCACCGCACATGGCTAAGAGATTGTCTATTGTGCTTTGGGGTGCCCCCCTGCCCGAGTATATAAAGGAGGGGGAGGAGGAGGCCGGCCAAGGGGGAGGCACGCCAAGGGAGGAGTCCTACTAGGACTCCAAACCTAGTAGGATCCCCCCTTTCCTTCCAACGGAGAGGGGGAAAGGGGAAAGGAGGGAGAGGGAGAAGGAAAGAGGGGGGGGCCTTTCCCCTTGTCCAATTCGGATTGGGGCAAGGGGGGCGCGCCCCCACCTCCTGTGGCCTGCCTCCTCTCCTCCACTATGGCCCATTAGGCCCAATAACTTTCCCGGGGGGCTCTGGTAGCCTCCCGGTACTCCGAAAAATCTCCGAACCTTATCGGAACCATTTCGGTGTCCGTATACAACCTTCCAATATATCAATCTTTACCAATCGACCATTTCGAGACTCCTCGTCATGTTCGTGATCTCATCCGGGACTCCGAACAAACTTTGGTCATCAAATCACATAAATCATAACACAAATCGTCATCGAACGTTAAGCGTGCGGACCCTACGGGTTCGAGAACTATGTACACATGACCGAGACACATCTCCGGTCAATAACCAATAGCGGAAACTGGATGCTCATATTGGTTCCTACATATTCTACGAAGATCTTTATCGGTCAAACCGCATAACAACATACGCTATTCCCTTTGCCATCGGTATGTTACTTGCCTGAGATTCGATCATCGGTATCATCATACCTAGTTCAATCTCGTTACCGGCAACTCTCTTTACTCGTTCCGTAATGCATCATCCCGTAACTAACTCATTAGTCACATTTCTTGCAAGGCTTATAGTGATGTGCATTACCGAGAGAGCCCAGAGATACCTCTCCGATACTCGGAGTGACAAATCCTAATCTCAATCTATGCCAACTGAACAAACACCTTTGGAGATACCTGTAGAGCACATTTACAATCATCCAGTTATGTTGTGACGTCTGATATCACACAAGGTGTTCCTCCGGTATTCGGGAGTTGCATAATCTCATAGTGAGAGGAATATGTATAAGTCATGAAGAAAGCAATAGCAATAAAACTAAAAGATCATAATGCTAAGCTAACAGATGGGTCTTGTCCATCACATCATTCTCTAATGATGTGATCCCGTTCATCAAATGACAACACATGTCTATGGTAAGAAAACTTAACCATCTTTGATTAACGAGCTAGTCAAGTAGAGGCATACTAAGGACACTCTGTTTGCATTGTATTCACACATGTACTAAGTTTTTGGTTAATACAATTCTAGCATGAATAATAAACATTTATCATGATATAAGGAAATATAAATAACAACTTTATTATTGCCTCTAGGGCGTATTTCCTTCAAGGGGGGGAGGGGGTGGGGCTAAACATATAACTCATGATTCTGTGGTGGGAGGGGATGCGTGTTTGCCCGGGAAGCTCCTAATTGGCGCGTTCTGCGCAAGCTAACGAGCTGGCGCTCACACGGCCGTTCGCATGAGCCGACCCACTAGCGCGCTCGCGCGATCCAAAAAAGATAACACCAAACGGCCCCTATTGCTGAAATACTTATCACTCGCTCGACAAAAAAAATCAGAAAAACCCAAAAACTAAAAAATCTTATAATTTGTAAATTCAGAAACGTTCATCCATTTGAAAAAAAATCAAAGAAGTTCATGAATTCGAAAATAGTTCACAATTTTGAAAAAAATCATGAATATGTACAAAATTTCGTAAATTTGAAAAAAAATCATCAATTTTAATAAACGTTTATCAATTTTGAAAAAAAAATCAACAACTTGGAAAAAAGTTCACAAACTTTAAAAAATAGTTTTTCAATTTAAAAAGAGTTCATAAATTTTTTAAAAGATCATGAACTTTAATAAAATTTATCAATTTTGAAAAAGATTTCTTTGATTTTGAAAAATGTTTCATGAAATTTGAAAACAATTCGTGCATTTTGGAAAAAGGAAAAGAATACAGAATAATGAAAAGCGGAAAATGGGAAATAGAAAAGGAAAAGAAAGAAAAAACATAAGATGACCGGTCGAGGAAAAACAAGAATTGAAGAAAGCAAAAAAGCAATGACTAGGAAGCCTCTAGAAGCTTCCCAAAACCGGGAAGAGGTCTCTCCCATGGCACCCGTAGATGGGTCGGCCTAGGTAAGGTTCTTTCAGCGTCAGTTTACGAATTGCACATTAACGGGTGCTGAAGGCGTCAAATAGGAAATGTCGTTTGCTTGTGCCGCGCTGTATAGTACGGCGAATAGGATATAGCTGCGACCTAACACTACTAGCTAGCTCCTTATGCTTCCGGTACATGGGCCTCGCCCATTTTTTAATTTCTTGTTCTTAGAAATAGTTTTTATTGCAACTAAATATAAACCACTCAGAAAATGAAAATGATATCAGTTTCTATTTTGGTTTGTTTGTTTAATTTTTAAAAAATAATTTCCATTTTTTCTTTGTTACTTTTTATTGCCTTATTTTGCATTTTATTTATCTGCGTTCGTTTACTTTCCCGTTTCATTAGACACATGAATATTTTCCAGAGATACTTGAAATTTTATAATGCATGAACATCTATTTTACTTTTGTCAAAATTTTCTTTGATTTTTATGCTTGATTTGATGTATGCTTTTGGAGGAGGGAAGCCCAATATTGGGAGGGATGGGACTCATGAAGGTTGCCGAGAAATAGTCATACCCTTCAACAAGGTAATAATTTAGTTTGCCGAGAAATAGTCATATCTTTGATGTATGCTTTTTTCAAAAAAGTATTTTTAGAAGTTTGTGAACTTTTTTCTGAATCGTTGATTTTTTTCAAAATTGATAATCGTTTTTAAAATTGATGTTTTTTTAATTCACAAACGTTTTTACATATTCATGATTTTTTTTCAAAATTGTGAACTATTTTCGAATTCATGAACTTCTTTGAATTTTTTTCAAATGGATGAACATTTCTGAATTTGCAAATTATATGATTTTTTAATTTTTGGGTTTTTCTGATTTTTTTTTGTCGAGCGAGCGACTAGTATTTCAGCAGTAGCGACCGTTTGGTGTTATCTTTTTTAGATCGTGGGAGCGCGCTAGTAGGTCGGCTCATGCGAACGGCCGTGCGAGCACCAGCTCATTAGCTTGCGCAGAACGCGCCAATTAGGAGTTTCCCGGGCAAACACGCATCCCCTCCCACCACAGAATCATGAGTTATATGTTTAGCCCCCCCTCCAAGGAAATATGCCCTAGATGCAATAATAAAGTTGTTATTTATATTTCCTTATATCATGATAAATGTTTATTATTCATGCTAGAATTGTATTAACCGGAAACTTAGTACATGTGTGAATACATAGACAAACAGAGTGTCCCTAGTATGCCTCTACTTGACTAGCTCGTTAATCAAATATGGTTAAGTTTCCTAGCCATGGACATGTGTTGTCATTTGATGAACGGGATCACATCATTAGAGAATGATGTGATGGACTAGACCCATCCGTTAGCTTAGCACTATGATCGTTTAGTTTATTGCTATTGCTTTCTTCATCACTTATACAGGTTCCTATGACTATGAGATTATGCAACTCTCGAATACCACAGGAACACTTAGTGTGCTATCAAATGTCACAACGTAACTGGGTGATTATAAAGATGCTCTACAGGTGTCTCCGATGGTGTTTGTTGAGTCGGCATAGATCGAGATTAGGATTTGTCACTTTGATTGTCGCAGAGGTATCTCTACGCCCTCTCGGTAATGCACATCACTATAAGCCTTGCAAGCAATGTGACTAATAAGTTAGTTGCGGGATGTTGCATTACGGAATGAGTAAAGAGACTTGCCAGTAACGAGATTGAACTAGGTATGATGATACCGATGATCGAATCTCGGACAAGTAACATACCGATGACAAAGGGAACAATGTATGTTGTTATGCGGTTTGACCGATAAAGATCTTCGTAGAATATGTAGGAACCAATATGAGCATCCAGGTTCCGCTATTGGTTATTGACCAAAGATGTGTCTCAGTCATGTCTACATAGTTCTCGAACCCGTAGGGTCCACACGCTTAACGTTCGATGACGATATGTATTATCAGTTATGTGATTTGATGTCCGAAGGTTGTTCGGAGTCCCGGATGAGATCACGGACATGACGAGGAGTCTCGAAATAGTCGAGGCATAAAGATTCATATATTGGAAGGTTACATTCGGACACCAGAATGGTTTGGGTCGTTTCGGATAACTTTCGGAGTACCGGGGTTATCGGAACCCCCTCCGGGAACTCATTGGGCCTTATGAAGGAAATATGCCCTAGAGGCAATGATAAAGTTGTTATTTATATTATATATCATGATAAATGTTTATTATTCATGCTAGAATTGTATTAACCGGAAACTTAGTACATGTGTGAATACATAGACAAACAGAGTGTCACTAGTATGCCTCTACTTGACTAGCTCGTTAATCAAAGATGGTTAAGTTTCCTAGCCATAGACATGAGTTGTCATTTGATGAACGGGATCACATCATTAGATAATGATGTGATTGACTTGACCCATCCATTAGCTTAGCACTATGATCGTTTAGTTTATTGCTATTGCTTTCTTCATAACTTATACATGTTCCTATGACTATGAGATTATGCAACTCCCGAATACCGGAGGAACACTATGTGTGCTATCAAACTTCACAACGTAACTGGGTGATTATAAAGGTGTAACGACCCGACCTCAAACGGTCAAGTCTCTGTGCTTCAGTGTCATCCCTGGATCGGTAATGCTGACACACACAATTCTCGAGGATTTATAACAGAGTAGCAATCACACACTTATTACTTAGAAAGTCTCAAGAGAGAACTTATTACAAAAATATGGCTTAAGGCCATCTAATGCGATAACAGCGGAAGGCTTGGAAGATAAAGTGAGTCCATCAACTCCAACGGCATAGCTGAGCTGCACGGCAACGACCTAACGAACCTTACTCCTCGTCTGAAAAGTCTGCAACATAATACGTTGCAGCCCGAAAACGGGTCAGCACATGGAATATGCTGGCAATATAACACAGTAGAGCATAAACAGAATAGTGCTATCACTACATGCATATATGGCTGGTGGAAAGCTCTATGGTTATAGTTTTTGCGTAAAGCCAATTTTTCCCTACAACAAAGGAATATATTTTAATTTAACTATCATGGTGGTTGAACAATATTGATAAGGTACCCCCAACTCAATCCCAAATTAAAGTAGTTAACAACCCAACAATATTAATTAAAAGTGATGAGATACATGTGATAACCTAAGTACTAGATACTCAAGATTGTCCATAACCGGGGACACGGCTAACCATGATTAGATTGTACACTTTGCAGAGGTTTGCGCACTTTTCCCCACAAGACTCGATCGCCTCCGTTGGATTTCTCGCACTACATGGTGTTTGAGAAACGGATGACCGAGACACGGTCTTTCGGAAACATTAACTCTTTACTGTGGGTAGACCATACCAAACCTACAAAATCTACTACCTGCTGATCTACCTCTTCAAGAGCTTCACGTAACTTACTCAACTATGCTACATCCCATCATAGCTTGTGGCTGCACACGGAAATTTCTAGCATGAATCATCTCAGTTCCCTTTGAGCCTGGGTGGCGGTCCATAGGAAGATCACACGGGTACCCCGGGATTTCCAAAAAAATAATACAGACAACACTGGGTTCCCCAGGTGCCTCAATCCACCCAGATATTTATTTAAGTTGCCACCTTAAGTTGAACCATTAATTAACAATCTCACATCTATCATGGATTTCACTCAAACCCAAACCACATCTACGAGCATAGCATATCATAGTAATATAAGCAATGCGTAGAAGTAACTCCCAAGGGTTTGATAGTAACAGGGCAATATGTTCTACCTCAACAACTACTTCCCAACCCACAAGTTAATGACATCCTAATCATGCAATGTTTGAGGATTGGAACTAATGCATAAAAACTGGGTATGAAAAGAGTATGATCAATCTGTTACTTGCCTAGCTGACGATTCGCGAATCCTAGGGACTCGTAGTAACACGCTTCGCACTCCGGGAATTCTGTCGCAAACAACAATAACATACATAAGCAACAAGCAGAGATGCATAAGCAAAACTCAAATAAAAGAGTTTGACCAGAAAGTTCAACTTCAGGACTCCGGTTTGCAAAAAGAATCAAATCAAACGGAGCAACGAAACTCAAACGGCGAAAGAAACAAGATCCGTTTACTAATCTGAACTAAGGTCAAATTTTACAGTACCAAAATCTTGTTCAAGTTGATTAAACAGAAAGAGGGCCTCGAGACGAAGATCTAGGCGCTTGAATCGCCTGATTCCGACTAACGAGTGAAAAAATAAACAGAAACTAAGATTGGATCAGAAATCGCGATCGAGAATAATCGCGGAAAAATCCGATAAAAGAAAACTGACGAACAGACTAACGAACGAGCGTTTGTTAACTGTAACTAACGGGTGAAAACCGTTCGTTAAAACGAATGTACGGACGAACGTCTGCTAATTAGAAGAACCAAGAAAAACCGGCGAACCGATCTAAAAAAACAAACTAGGGTTTCTAAAAAAACCGAACGGTTTTAAAAAAACCGGCGGCTCGGATCCGGCACGGTACCTCCGGCGAGGGGCTCTGGCGAGGCGGGGTTGGGCAGCGGGGCGGTGGCTCGCGGGGCGGCAGGGCTCGGCGGCAGCGCGGGCGGCAACTACGGGCGGCGCGGCGGCAGCAGGCGGCGCGACGGCGGCAGGCGGCACGGGCGGCTACGACGGCGGTGGTGATGTGGTGGTGGGGGGCTCGGCGGCGAGCTTTAAAGGGGGGGGGGCTTGCTTGGGCGAGGGGGCGCCCGGGGAGGAGTCCGAGCTGGACTCTCCTCGGCGTCCGTGCCGGGCACGGCGGCGCGGGCGAGGGAGGCGGTGGCGCGGGCTAGCCGGCCTGGCTCGGCTGGGCTTCGGCCCAGTCGGGCGCGGGGAGTTTAAAAAAACAATTTCGCCGATAGAAATAAAATCCTAGAAAATAAAATAAAAATCAAAAAATGCCAAAACAAATTTTCACCGTCTAAATAAAATATTTAGAACGAGATGAACATTTTCTTGGCCCTAAAATGCAATTTTGAAAACGTGTAATTTTTCTAATGCAAATAAAATCCAAATAAAAAAAATCAAATAAATGATTTTAATATTTTTCCTCCAATATTTCAATTATTTTGGAGAAGTCATATTATCTCCTCTCTTATATTTTAATACGAAATATTTTTTGGAGAGAAAAATAATTAAAATCAAAAATCCTCGTTTCATTATTTGATAAAAATCAAAGATGAAAACAGGGAAATCCCCAACTCTCTCCGAGGGTCCTTGAGTTGCTTAGGATTTTGAGGATTGCGAAACGAAAATGCAATAAAATATGATATGCATGGATGACCTATGTATAACATTCCAAATTGAAAATTTGGGATGTTACAAACCTACCCCCGTTAAGATGAGTCTCGCCCTCGAGATTTGGGTTGGCTAGAAAATAGGTGTGGGTGGTCTCCGAGTAGATCATCCTCTTGTTCTGAGGTGGCTTCATCCTCGGTATGGTGGCTCCACTAAACTTTGTAAACTTGATAACCTTACTGCGGGTGACTCGGCTGGCAAACTCAAGAATCTTAACTGGCTTCTCCTCATAAGTCAAATCACTGTCCAACTGAATCGCCTCCAAGGGTATTGTATCTCTTAACGGTATGTCGGCCATCTCAGCATGACACTTCTTCAGCTGTGAAACGTGAAACACATCGTGAACTCCTAACAATCCCTCGGGTAATTCCAACTTGTAGGAAACTTCTCCCATCCGTTCCAAAACACGATACAGTCCTACAAATCTCGGGGCTAACTTTCCCTTAACTCCAAAACGTTTCACTCCTCGCAAGGGTGATACTCGCAGATATGCTCTGTCTCCAATTTCATAGGTTACCTCCTTGCGTTTCGAATCTGCGTAACTCTTCTGCCTGGACTGAGCAATCTTCAGTCTATCACGAATCAGTTTAACCTTCTCCTCAGACTCCTTGATCAAGTCTGGTCCAAACAACTGCCGGTCTCCTACCTCATCCGACATCAACGGCGTTCTGCACCTGCGTCCATACAGGGCTTCAAACGGTGCCATCTTCAAACTAGCTTGGTAGCTATTGTTGTATGAGAATTCTGCGTAAGGCAAATTGTCATCCCAACTAGATCCATAATCTAGCGCACAGGTTCTCAACATATCTTCTAGTATCTGGTTGACTCTCTCAGTCTGTCCATCCGTCTGCGGGTGGAATGTTGTACTAAACTCCAATCTCGTTCCCAAAGTCTGGTGTAACTGATGCCAAAACTTTGAAGTAAACTGTGTTTCTCTATCTGATACGATAGTCCTCGGAACTCCATGCAGACATACAATCCTGGACATATATATCTTGGCCAGCTTCGCACTTGTATAGGTGATTTTCACTGGGATAAAGTGAGCTACTTTGGTCAAGCGATCAACTACTACCCATATAGAATCATATCCTGCTTTGGTTCTAGGCAATCCAGTGATAAAGTCCATGCCAAGTTTATCCGACTTCCATAAGGGTATCGGCATAGGCTGTAACAGTCCTGCTGGTTTCTGATGCTCTGCCTTTACTCTCTGACATACATCACATACGGCTACATACTCGGCAATATCCTTCTTCATACCAGTCCACCAGAAACGTTCCTTCAAATCCAAATACATCTTGGTGTTTCCGGGGTGTATCGAGTATGGTGAGTCATGAGCCTCTTGAAGTATCAACTTCCTGATCTCAGTGTTATTGGGCACATAAACTCGGTCCTCAAACCATAAGGTATCGTGCTCATCCTCACGGAAACCTTTGGCCTTTCCTTTGTGCATCTTGTCCTTTATCTCGGCAATCTCTTTGTCATCCTTCTGAGCTTCTCGAATCTTGCCCAATAATGTAGATTGAACCTCCATTGTTGCAATGAAACGTCTTGGAACAATCTCCAATCGGAGTTCCATGATATCCACTGCTAACTCCCTCGGCAATCCCTTACTTTCAAGGATATTGGCATAACTCTTCCGGCTCAAAGCGTCTGCTACGACATTGGCCTTTCCGGGATGATAGTGTAGCTTCATGTCGTAATCCTTTATAAGTTCCAACCATCTCCTCTGCCTAAGGTTCAGCTCCTTCTGTGTGAAGATGTACTTCAAACTATTATGATCCGTGTACACATCACAACGGTTTCCAATAAGGTAATGTCTCCAAGTTTTCAACGCATGCACTACGACTGCTAGCTCCAAATCATGCGTCGCATAGTTCAACTCATGAGGTTTTAGTTGTCGTGAGGCATACGAAACAACTCTTCCGTCCTGCATAAGCACACATCCAAGTCCTAAGCGAGAGGCGTCACAATACACTTGGAACTCCTTATGTATACCTGGCAATGTTAGCACTGGGGCTGTAGTCAAACGTTTCTTCAACTCCTAGAAACTTGCCTCGCAATCTTCCGTCCATTTGAACTTAGTATCCTCCTTCAATAGTTCAATCATTGGCTTTGCAATCTTGGAAAAATTCTCAATGAACCTCCGGTAGTATCCTGCGAGTCCAAGGAAACTGCGGATCTCGCTAACTGAAGTGGGTGCCAACCATTCAGTGACTGACTGAACCTTGCTGGGGTCTACTGCTATACCTTCTCCTGATATAACATGTCCAAGGAATCCGACTTCCTTCAACCAAAACTCGCATTTGCTGAACTTAGCATACAACTGATGTTCCCTAAGTTTCTCGAGAACTAACCGCAAATGCTCCTTGTGCT